>NC_041224.1:40040857-40047384 GCF_002837175.3 Physeter macrocephalus | reverse complement strand
AACTTTCAAAGATGCGAACGTGCGTTCCATCAACGTCAGGCGTGAGTGACATCGCAGCTCGCCCTCCGTCTCCTGTTGCTGACGATCCTTCAGCTCTACCATCTCCCCCCTCCTCGCCCTCCATCAGTCAGTAACTCTTCTTGCCTGTTCACTCGATGCCAGCCCCTGGATGCCAGCTGTTGTACTGCACTACTGCACTTTTCAAGATACTGTACTGTAAGAGTCAAAATGTTTTCTTTATTTTGTGTGTGTGTTTTTATGTATTGTTTGTGTGAAAAGTATTATAAACCTATTCCAGTACAGTACTATAGAGCCAATTGTGTTAGTTGGGTACCTAGGCTAACTTTGTTGGACTTACGATCAAATTGGACTTATGAACGTGCTCTTGGGACGGAACTCGTTCGTATATAGGAGACTTAATGTATAGCAGGGGCAGGGTGCAGGTCCGGGTGCCTCTTTGGTTTCTTGGGTAGAACCTGTGTCTGCAAGATCAGCTGATAACAGATGGAGGAAGGTAACGTGGGTAGCAACTGTCTGTTAGAACTGCCAGTTCCCCTGTCAGCTGAGCCAGGCCTTCTCCTTCATTGGTTTGAAGACAAAGTGTGTGAAGATCTCTGATTGCAGACTGATGCAAATTCACCCTGTAGTTAGTGAATCTTCCCCCAGACTCTTTGCTACAGTTTTCAATCTGGTCTTTTTCTGCCGCTTGATGAAAACCATAGCAGGACTTGCTATCTTAAAAGAGAATAAACCCCAAAGTCAGAGGTGGTGTAGACCTTTTATGTTCGTGCTTTTCTAGCAGATATTTTTGTATATCTGATGACTTTGCAACAAGAACTTTCATAAGTCAGCTCTGTAGTGACACATCTTTGAGCACTCCCCAAATTTGTTCCAAAGAGAGTCCAGAGAATGCATCTCTAGGGGTCCTGCAAGCAGACAAAGCTTGCGGGTTTTTTGCATTAGATTTCCACAGTCACGAATCTATAACAGCAACGGGCATTAGCAAAGAGCCTCATCACCTCGCTTCCTGGGAGGGTGTCACAGATGGTGACTAGTAACAAACAGGGCGGTTTCCGTCGGCCAGCCTGACTCCTGTAAACAACACAAAGGCTCTTTGGAAATGGAATCCTGGTTTTTCTGGTTCTCTGGTGCCATCTGGAGGTCTGATGCTAGATTCACATCCAATTATTTATTTCTACGAAACAGGTCCAAATGTGTGGCGAAGAGGAATGAGTACGTAATTCATCAGTTCAGACTCTTTGTTGTATCCTTAAAGGTGAAGCGAAGCACTGGGCTGAGGAAATTATTTATATACTTTTGACCACACGTCCTTCCTGATGTAAAATCAAATAGCATGGTTTATCGTTTGTTCAAAGTGTGAGAAAGAATGAGCTATACAGATGGACTGCCTGCACTGAAAGGACTCGTCGGCAACCGTTTGGGGCTGGAGTAGACTCGGGTTTAAATTGCATTAGCCCAAGTTCAAGTGTAAGGAGGACAATAGGAAAATATGTAAAGCATTTTTATTTAAGAGTGTGAGTTCTGAAGACAGTTTGCACTGGTTCAAATACCACCACCACCACTTACAAGCTGTGTGATCTTAAATGAGTTATATAATTTTTTTTCCCTCCAAAATGAGTTTAATAGTCTGTACCCTAAAAGGTCATTGTGAGAATTAAATGATATAATGTGTGTAAAGTGCTTACCACAGAGCCTGGAGTGCAGTGCTCAACAAGCACTAAGATGTATTAGGTGGCACCAGAACCTTCTGAGCCCTCTACCCAAAGGCCTCTGAATAATAAAGGTTTCTAGTCCAGCTGGTTGGAGCAGGTTCTATGCCAGTGAAGACAGCAAGCCCTGGGTAGTGAGTACTTCCCGAAAGGGTTAAGTGTTCAGCTGACCACACTGGCCACGTGTGGAGGGGTATCATCAAGGCATGAGGTCAGGCTGGACATAGGCAGATGGCTTTGCTTCTGAAAACAAATCGTTGGAGTTCTTATTTGCAATTGGAAATGACACCCAACGCAATTCTAGAGAAGTCAGCCCATGGGACTTAATGTGTTGGATGGAGATGCAGGGTGAACAAGATCTGATCCCTCCCAAGAAGTATTTTCATGTTTCACAATAGAATTGAGGACATTATACCAACACAGGCAGAATTCAGATTTAGTATGGAGAATTTCATCATAGGTGCACAAGAATAAATGTCTGGACACACACAGAAGGAACCCAGGATCCCCAGATATGGATGGGATGGAAGAGAGGGCCATGGTCTCCAACGGGCTGCCCAATGAAGAAGCAACAAGATAGGCTGGATGTTAAAACATGCTGAACACGTCTGTTTTTTTTTTTCTTAAACTCACATTAACATAACGCACAAGTCAACTTCTGAAACAAGAAAACATTCTTATTATATTAGTGATTGTTATTCTTGCAATATCAGTAATACCCTCTGATAATCATGCAGCCTTTGTAGTTTGTAAAGAATTTTCAAAAATAGGAACATCAGAAACTTTTATCTTTATAAAAGTATATATTTTTTATATATACTGAGTTGATAAACACAAAGCACCTTAGACAGAACTTAGCACACAGGCAGTGCTAAATTTATTATTATTGTTGCCGTCGTTGTTGTTATCTTTAGAGGAAAATGGTCTCCAGTTACACTTGGATCTAAACAGAATTTCTTCATAGCGTGTTGCAGCATATAGATGTGACAATTTTTTAAAATTTTGCAACTGTCTGTTAGAACTGCCAGTTCCCCTGTCAGCTGAGCCAGGCCTTCTCCTTCATTGGTTTGAAGACAAAGTGTGTGCAGATCTCTGATTGCAGACTGATGCAAATTCACCCTGTAGTTAGTGAATCATCCCCCAGACTCTTTGCTACAGTTTTCAATCTGGTCTTTTTCTGCCGCTTGATGAAAACCATAGCAGGACTTGCTATCTTAAAAGAGAATAAACCCCAAAGTCAAAGGTGGTGTAGACCTTTTATGTTCGTGCTTTTCTAGAAGATATTTTTGTATGCCAGCCCCTGGATGCCAGCTGTTGTACTGTACTACTGCACTTTTCAAGATACTGTACTGTAAGAGTCAAAATGTTTTCTTTACTTTTTGTGTTTGTTTTTTATGTATCATTTGTGTGAAAAGTATTATAAACCTATTCCAGTACAGTACTATAGAGCCAATTGTGTTAGTTGGGTACCTAAGATAACTTTGTTGGACTTACGAACAAATCTTGTTGCGGAGCACGGGCTCTAGGCACACAGGCTTCAGTAGCTGTGGCACATGGGCTCAGCAGTTGTGGCTCGTGAGCTCTAGAGTGCAGGCTCTGTAGTTGTGGCGCACAGGCTTAGCTACTCCGCGGCATGTGGGATCAAAGATAACTTTGTTGGACTTACGAACAAATTGGACTTATGAACGTGCTCTTGGGACGGAACTCGTTCGTATATAGGAGACTTAATGTATAGCAGGGGCAGGGTGCAGGTCCGGGTGCCTCTTTGGTTCCTTGGGTAGAACCTGTGTCTGCAAGATCAGCTAATAACAGATGGAGGAAGGTAACGTGGGTAGCAACTGTCTGTTAGAACTGCCAGTTCCCCTGTCAGCTGAGCCAGGCCTTCTCCTTCATTGGTTTGAAGACAAAGTGTGTGAAGATCTCTGATTGCAGACTGATGCAAATTCACCCTGTAGTTAGTGAATCTTCCCCCAGACTCTTTGCTACAGTTTTCAATCTGGTCTTTTTCTGCCGCTTGATGAAAACCATAGCAGGACTTGCTATCTTAAAAGAGAATAAACCCCAAAGTCAGAGGTGGTGTAGACCTTTTATGTTCGTGCTTTTCTAGAAGATATTTTTGTATATCTGATGACTTTGCAACAAGAACTTTCATAAGTCAGCTCTGTAGTGACACATCTTTGAGCACTCCCCAAATTTGTTCCAAAGAGAGTCCAGAGAATGCATCTCTAGGGGTCCTGCAAGCAGACAAAGCTTGCGGGTTTTTTGCATTAGATTTCCACAGTCACGAATCTATAACAGCAACGGGCATTAGCAAAGAGCCTCATCACCTCGCTTCCTGGGAGGGTGTCACAGATGGTGACTAGTAACAAACAGGGCGGTTTCCGTCGGCCAGCCTGACTCCTGTAAACAACACAAAGGCTCTTTGGAAATGGAATCCTGGTTTTTCTGGTTCTCTGGTGCCATCTGGAGGTCTGATGCTAGATTCACATCCAATTATTTATTTCTACGAAACAGGTCCAAATGTGTGGCGAAGAGGAATGAGTACGTAATTCATCAGTTCAGACTCTTTGTTGTATCCTTAAAGGTGAAGCGAAGCACTGGGCTGAGGAAATTATTTATATACTTTTGACCACACGTCCTTCCTGATGTAAAATCAAATAGCATGGTTTATCGTTTGTTCAAAGTGTGAGAAAGAATGAGCTATACAGATGGACTGCCTGCACTGAAAGGACTCGTCGGCAACCGTTTGGGGCTGGAGTAGACTCGGGTTTAAATTGCATTAGCCCAAGTTCAAGTGTAAGGAGGACAATAGGAAAATATGTAAAGCATTTTTCTTTAAGAGTGTGAGCTCTGAAGACAGTTTGCACTGGTTCAAATACCACCACCACCACTTACAAGCTGTGTGATCTTAAATGAGTTATATAATTTTTTTTCCCTCCAAAATGAGTTTAATAGTCTGTACCCTAAAAGGTCATTGTGAGAATTAAATGATATAATGTGTGTAAAGTGCTTACCACAGAGCCTGGAGTGCAGTGCTCAACAAGCACTAAGATGTATTAGGTGGCACCAGAACCTTCTGAGCCCTCTACCCAAAGGCCTCTGAATAATAAAGGTTTCTAGTCCAGCTGGTTGGAGCAGGTTCTATGCCAGTGAAGACAGCAAGCCCTGGGTAGTGAGTACTTCCCGAAAGGGTTAAGTGTTCAGCTGACCACACTGGCCACGTGTGGAGGGGTATCATCAAGGCATGAGGTCAGGCTGGACATAGGCAGATGGCTTTGCTTCTGAAAACAAATCGTTGGAGTTCTTATTTGCAATTGGAAATGACACCCAACGCAATTCTAGAGAAGTCAGCCCATGGGACTTAATGTGTTGGATGGAGATGCCTGAGTTTGACTTTTTTTTTTTTTTTTTTTTTTAGTTTCCACATACATGTGAGATCATACTGTATTTGTCTTTCTCTGTCTGACTTAACTTCACTTAGCATAATGCTCTCAAGGTCCATCCATGTTGCTGCAAATGGCAGGATCCCTTCCTTTTTTATGGCTGATAATACTTCATTGTGTGTGTGTGTGTGTATATATACCAAAATTTCTTCATCCATTCATCTGTTGATGAATACTTAGGTTGTTGCCATGTCTTAGCTATTGTGAATGCTGCAGTGAACATGGGAGTACAGATATCTCTTCAAGATGTGATTTCATTTCCTTCGGATATATACCCAGAAGTGGAATTGCTGGATCATATGATAGTTCTATTTTTAGTTTTTTTGGTTGTTTTTTATTTAGTTATTTTATTTTTCACTGCGTTGGGTCTTTGTTGCTGCACACAGGCTTTTTCTAGTTGCGGCGAGCGGGGTTACTCTTCATTGGTTCCCCTGTCAGCTGAGCCAGGCCTTCTCCTTCATTGGTTTGAAGACAAAGTGTGTGCAGATCTCTGATTGCAGACTGATGCAAATTCACCCTGTAGTTAGTGAATCATCTGCATTGGCAGGCGGATTCTTAACCACTGCGCCACCAGGGAAGCCCTAGATGTGACTTTAAAACATATCCAATATAAGATTCTCTCTTCAATGAAGAAAGTAAATTATTGCTTTGAGAAAAATTAAGCTCTTTATGATCAAGTTGTTTGTCCCATAATTGAATCCCTGGTATCACATTCTCAACCTTAGAAATTGTGATCTTTGCTCCTTAGGTGACAAATTCACGCTACTTAAGATATTGACCACTCAAGGGTGTAACTCGATTTACTGAAGAGTCGAAACTAAATAAGCACAACAGGGAATGGTTTTTGTTTTTCTCTCATCTTTGCTTTCAAACTCAATAAGTTGTATTGCTCCTTTCTCATCCATTTAAGGACGCTTTGGGCAAATCTCATAGCTTTTCAGTCACTTTCCATTACTTATGTGATAGTGAACAGCCCAGTCTAGCCCAGTTGGTTTTGAATTTCAATCACTTACCAGATCTCATATCACCCGTCTCCTGATCCACAGGACCTGCCAGGCATCAGACCAGAGACTTGAGCATGATATGATACACGTTCTCTGGAGCACTTCTCCCTTTCTCTTTTTTCCTCCACCTTAGGCCAGGGGAGGATAAAACAGAGAAAAGGTGCAAAGATGTTTTTATTTAATGGGCGTTATTGCTGTTCTCGCAGCCAATGTGCTCTGTACAGGAGGTGTTTTTTTGTTTGTTTGTTTTGTTTTGTTTTGTTTTGTTTTGCGGTATGCGGGCCTCTCACTGTCGCGGCCTCTCCCGTTGCGGAGCACAGGCTCCGGACGCACAGGCTCAGCGGCCATGG
>NC_041224.1:40039042-40040836 GCF_002837175.3 Physeter macrocephalus | reverse complement strand
TTGTTTTTTTTTTTTGCGGTACGCGGGCCTCTCACCGCCGTGGCCTCTCCCGTTGCGGGGCACAGACTCCGGACACACAGGCTCAGCGGCCATGGCTCACGGGCCCAGCCGCTCCGCGGCATGTGGGATCTTCCCGGACCGGGGCACGAACCCGCGTCCCCTGCATCGGCAGGCGGACTCTCAACCACTGCACCACCAGGGAAGCCCCAGGAGGCTATTTTGTGAGACACGCATGTGTTCCTTTGGGGACTCCATAGGTGGCTTCCTCATGCTCATTTTCTTTATTACTTGGGAGAGTCACTCCAGCTTAATCCCTCAGTAAGCCCCCTCCCCAGCTCCTGCCTCCAGAGAGATGCCCTTATCCTCTTGTTTTCTGGTGAGCCTACAGCTACTCCTGCTTGACTGACAGCCCACTTTGTTGAGATACCATCAAAGTGACTCAAGCCTGACACCCTTCCATGGTGTCCACTTGAAAAGCAGGAAATCTGCCCACCCTGTCCCACCAGATAAAAGGGGTGGGGATGGAGGGCGCTCGCTGTTGCCCCTCTATCTGCCATCTCCCTCCTCTCTTTTCTTTTGTTTGAACAGGCACAGATAGCATATAGGAGCAATTCACTGCCTACAGAGATGTCTAGCCAGGGATTGAGAAGCTCGCTGCCCCCCACTCACATGGACAACATAGTTTTGGGGGTTTTTTAAATAAATTTATTTATGTATTTATTTATTTTTGGCTGCGTTGGGTCTTCGTTGCTGCACGCGGACTTTCTCTAGTTGCGGCGAGTGGGGGCTACTCTTCGTTGTGGTGCACGGGCTTCTCACTGCGGTGGCTTCTCTTGCTGTGGAACACAGGCTCTAGGCGCGCAGGCTCAGTAGTTGTGGCTCACAGGTTCAGTAGTTGTGACTTGCGGGCTCTAGAACATAGGCTCAGTAGTTGTGGCACACGGGCTTAGTTGCTCTATGGCATGTGGGATCTTCCCGCACCAGGGATCAAACCGACGTCCCCTGCATCGGCAGGTGGATTTTTAACCACTGTGTCACCAGGGAAGTCACACAGACATTATTGAATGTCCAAATCTCTGTAAGTGATTCTTAGAGCACTTCTCATTTTGCCTGGAGGAGAAGTGTGCAAAGCCCCAGGCTTTGGCTATGACTCTGCAGGGTCCCCTCCCTTCCTCAGTCCTATTCTCACCTACACCGAAGGATGTGGTAGACGGGGGGTACCCAGGCCAGTTCTTCCATCTCTTGGCAGTTCCTGGGCAGGCCCTCTGCATTCAGCCCTCCTAACCTCTGATTTCCACCACTAGATATTAGTTTCAATGCAGTAATGTGAACATACAAATGGGCTAACCACCTGTCAAATACAAACAACATGGGAAACACGGGGCTGTTAGCTGAATGGGAGCTGAGACTAACTCACCCAATCATTTCTTGGATCGCTTAAACAACCTTTAAAATAGACTAACTAGGAGTGCAATGAAATTTTAAATTTACGAATAATATTACACTTTGAATTTATAAAACATATGTAAGTAGAATTGTTTCATCATTTTTTTCTCTAAAACTGCCACACTACACGAGGACCCCTTGATACACCAAGAGCAATGTGTAGGTCGCCATGTGAGAAGTCTAACTCAAGGAGGCTCTTGGCTTTAAAAAGTCCATGACAGGGCTTCCCTGGTGGCGCAGTGGTTGGGAGTCCGCCTGCCGATGCAGGGGACATGGGTTCGTGCCCCAGTCCGGGAAGATCCCACATGCCGCGGAGCGGCTGGGCCCGTGAGCCATGGCCGCTGAGCC
>NC_041224.1:40006573-40038863 GCF_002837175.3 Physeter macrocephalus | reverse complement strand
GTCCGGAGCCTGTGCTCCGCAACGGGAGAGGCCACAACAGTGAGAGGCCCGCGTACCACAAAAAAAAAAAAAAAAAAAGTCCATGACATTGACTCCTCCAACTAGATAAATGATAGTTGTATGAACTGCATGTTTATACCTCCCCAAATTCATATGCTGAAATTCTAATCCCCACTATGCTGGTCTTTGGCGAAGAAGCCTTGAATGTGGCTGATCAATCATTTGCTAAAAAAAATTACTGTGCATGTGAACCAAAGACCTAATCGGTGATCTCAGTGGAATCCTGGAGTAGCAAATGGGATTATACCAGCAGACACATGGCCAGCTGGGCCTCAAGGAAACAGAGACAATAGGACAGAATGAAGGTAGGCTTCAAACGTGCACTATTCTTCAGCACAAAGGGGAGATTGTGAAAGCAATTCACAGGTCATCAAGGCCATGCCTCAGCTTCAATAAGCCAGCCGGTCTCTGCCCAGAGCCATGGGAGTGGGATCTCCCAAAACCAGGGGGCAGGGCCACTCAGGGCCTTGGGGACACGACTTTCACGGGAAGATAGAATGAGTGTACTTTGAGGTGGGAAGGACAGGAATTTGGTGGTGGTTGGGCAGGGGAAACAGGAGCACAATGCTATCAACTGAATGTTTGTGTTTCCCCCAAATTCATGTTGAAGCCTTAATCCCCAGTGTGATGGTATCTGGAAGTGGGACCTTTAGGAGGTAATTCAGTTGAGCTGAGGTCATGAGGGTGGAGCTCTCATGATAACATTAGCTCTCTTATAAGAAGAGGAAGAGAACAGAGCTCACTCTCTCTGCCACATGAGGCTACAGCAAGAAGATTGCTGTCTACAACCCAGGACAGGAACCTTAATCAGACATCGAATCCGCTGGCACATTGATCTTGGACTTCTCAGAACTGTGAGAAATAAATATCTGTTGTTTAAGCGGCCCAGCTTATGGTATTTTGTTATAGCAGCCCAAGAAGAATAATATAATAGGATATATGGGGTGGGGGAGTATCTCTTTCTGGGGAAAATCTGGAACATGCATAAACCTCAAGGTTGTTTGAGAATTGGATAGGGGAGTTAGTCTAGTATAGTTCATCTCTGATGTCAGTGTAGTTAAGAATCAACTCTTCTATTTGTTGAATAAATGTAAAAAAAAAAGAGAGTGAGAGAGAGAATCATCTCTTCTAGCCAGGTGCATGGACTTTACCCCCACAGCGTATGATTCAGTAGGTAGTAGGGTCCAAGGACCTGAATCTTCAACAAACATCCCAAATGATTGATACAAGTGATCCATGGACCTGACCTTGAGAAATACTACCTTAGATCATGTTTAAGACCTCTCTGAATCCTAAAATCTGATTCCACGAATTTCATATGACTGTCCTGTCACAGGAAGGACTTTGTCTGACACAAGGTGACAGCATGTCAGGGATTTTCTGGCAGTTGTTTCCGCACTTGATGAGACATTGAGCTCATCAATCTTTAAAACCCTGTCCCATTTTTAAAATGTGTCCATTCATTGTGCACAGCTCACAGGCATTCTTTACCTGGGACCACTAGTGTCCCTGGAAAGAAAGGAGCTGACACACGGAGACACTGCTATCTTCCACAGGAGAATCTGTCACTCCACAGGGTCAGAGCAAAGGGACAAGAGGGCAAGAACTAGGAGGGGGATTGTGGTCCAGGATGACAATAGAGGCAGAGAAGTCTCCCTCAGACATACTCAGCACCAAGTTCAATCATCACCACAGCAGGTGATGATCTGACCACTACTGCATGAAGCACGTCCTGCAAGAGATTCTGGATTTGAGCCCTGGAAGTTATGGCGGCTTCCCCAAAGCACATGTTCAGAGAGGACATCCCCACACGCTTACCTGGAGGCTGGACTGAACAGAAGCCACTCACACCATACTCTTAGTGCTGGGAAATGGCCGATAAAGAATTTCATGTCACAGGTAATTACAGGAGCTCTCTCTCCAACAAGAGTTACCCAAGAAAAACCAAGAGAGTTAAGAAATACAGTAATGTAAAGGACTGACTGCTAATTTATAAGAAGCCTGAAGTGTATCTAAGATGAGCCATCTTCTAGAAAACATCCACAATGAGCAGAAAATACCAAGGATACTCAACATTTTCCCACAATGATGTCCTCAGAATATTCCATTTAAAAAATATTTCTTGGAGTCAACACACTTCTTGGACAATGAACATTGAAGTTAAATAAATAATAATAATAATAAAACAAATGATTTTCTGGAGAATAATAAGCAATACTCTGAAATTACATTATATTTGTTAGCTCTCTCTTAAATAAAATTATTTTTCCCACTTCAATTCAAAAAAACTTCATATAATTCAGTCGAATAATTTGATAAGTCAAATATCACTGTGAGGTTTATAGTAAAAAAATAAAATAAAATAAAGACTGTAATCACTTGGGCTTCTTTTCCTAACCTCCAGGATAGCTGACACAAAATCCAAGTAGGAAAAATAATTCTTCTTCCACCACCATGGAAGACGGCTGGGAGGGCCCTGAGTTAGTCTGAATTTGTTCAAGAGACCTTTCCTGAATACATCACTAAAATCAGGGAGATTGTCATAGTGAGCGGCTTATGCCAGTCAGGACCCGCTCCTGGAACTGGAGAAAGGTCCCTCTGAACAACACCTCATGGCTGCTCTCCAGTGGTGGCAGTGATGCTGGACAGACCAGTAACAGTGTCCACTATACTCTTGGTGACACTTTTCCCAAGTCCTCTTCTTTTCCCCCCCGTAGTAGACTGAATCGTAATCCCCAAAGATATTCAGGCCCTAGTCACTGGAATACGTAGATGGCAAATCCCTGGACCTTATATGGCAAAAGGGATTTTGCAGATGTGATTACCTAAAGGACGCTGAGATGGGGAGATTATTCTGGATTGTTCAGGTGAGTCCGACATAACAACAGGTATCCTTATAGGAGTGAGGCAGAGGGGAATTAAACACAGAAGAATAAGGCAAGGTAAGGACTGAAGCTAGATGCTACCCTGCTGGCTTTGAACATGAAAGAAGTGGACATAAGCCAAGGAATAAAGGAACACAGCTCTAGAAGCTGGAAAAGATAAGGAGAAAATTCTCCCCCAGATGCTCTGGAGGGAGGGTGGACATGCAAACACCTTGATTTAGGTTCAGTGAAACTGATTTTGGACTTCTGACCTCCAGAACTGTAAGAGAATAAATGTGGTTTTTTTTAAACCATCAAGTGTGTGGTGATTTGTTACAGCAGCCATAGGAAACTAATACACTCCCCAATTCCCTGATTTTTTTTAACCAAAACACACTCAAATCTCTGCTGCAACTTCCTGTCCTACCCACTATCTTCATCATGTAGATTGCCCAAGCCCATCCCTCAGTACTTCTCCCTGCTCCTCTGTGCTCCAGGACATCCTTCTCCATGTAATTTTTTATTCTGCAGCGCACACACAAAAATCTAGGAACTGGTCAAAAAGAGAGAGGCTCTAAGAGCTAGAAGAGGCTGAGTGTAGGAAGGGAGAAAACTGGCTTTGCCACTGAGGATTCTCTTTGTAGAATGAGGTGAGTCACAGGCATGCAGAGACTGTGGACAGCTAAGCATTAATAGTTAGGTCCTGCCAAAGATGGTCAACCAAGTAAGAATAAATTTAAAAAACAATTGCCCCAATAATAAAAGGAAATACACAATGAAGAAACATAATTGGCTAATGAATATATAAGACATTATACGGTTAGTTTACCTACTAATAATCAAACAAATGCAAACTTAAACCACACCATGATTGCATTTTCACCTAACAAATTGTCCGTCCGAGATTAAAATCGTTGCCTGATATTTCGGAAATAAATGTTCACTCTCATGAATTGCTTACTGAGAAGTAAATTGGTGCAGACTTTTTTTTAAGATTTTTTTTTTTTTGATGTGGACCATTTTTAAAGTTTTTATTGAATTTGTTACAGTATTGCTTCTGTTTTATGTTCTGGCATTTTTGTCCGTGAGGCATGTGGGATCTTAGCTCCCCGGCCAAGGATCAAACCCACATCCCCTGCATTGAAAGGCAAAGTCTCAACCACTGGACCACAGGGAAGTCCTGGTGCAGACTTCTTGTAGTACAACTTGTGATTCAATATCAAATCTCTTTAAAATATGCATTCTGTTGAATCAGCTATCCTACCTTTAAGCATTTATCCTTAGGAAATAATCATGAACACGTGTAACATTCATCTTTAGCCACAAAGATGTCCTCAGTAGAATTTTTATAACAGGAAAAAAAATTAAATTGTAGAAATAATATATGGGTGAAATAATTTATGCTCCATCCATACAGTATATTATTTAAGTCTTTTTTGCCAAATGGCAAGATAGCATCATTCACCTCTCTGTCCTTTGCATAGGTCTGTTTTATATTAGTCTTAATATCTTAGTTCTCCAACTTTCATCTTCTAGCCAAAAATCTAGCCAAAATTTAATAAAATTCAAAACTTTTATCTCCTAAGAAAGGTAAAAACCAACTGGTTCAGCCCTACCCCTGGGCCCGCCACATTTTAACACTTTCTTGAGACTCTTTTTCTTGTCTTCCATCAACAGCTTTAATGATCTGCTTTCTTTCCAAAACTGTATATCACAAAGAAGGTGTTTTATCACTTCAAGAGATCTACACTCCTCACAGCTCAAGGTAAACAGCCATCCTGAAACAGGATTCTGCTGGCCTCACTCATGAGGTATGAGAATGGTTTCCTGCATTAACCCGGCTCAACTTCAGAGTTGTAATATGCGCTTCTCCCTCCCATGGAATGTTTTATGGACTAAATACCACCCTTTCTGGTCTTGCGACTGCAACTCCTGTTTGGTTTTGTTTAAATTTGCCTTGTATACATTTGCCCATCTTTTCCTTTCAACCCTTCTCCATTGCGTCGTTTGGGTATGTCTCTTATAAACAGAGGAGAGCCGCATTTTGCTTTTGATCCAACAAAGTATTTTTTTCCTTATAGATTAGTTAAACCCATTAGTGGTTATTTATATGACATGTTTTGTCTCAGTTCTGTCATATTCTTTTCTGTTATAGTTCCTGTTTTATCATTTTAAAAGTCTTTTGCTATGTGGAGTGTGTGTGTTTGGTTTTCTAATACAGGTATATCCCTCTTTCTGAAAGCTTGCTTTACGCCACTTAGCTTTTACGAAAGACCTTGCGTTAGTACCTGGAGAGAAATTCGAAGAGGATTTTTACTTTTACCGAAAAAGCCATTGCCATACTAATGTAGGGCTTTCCTAAAAGTAAGTGACCTAACTTGAACTTTTGGAAAGAAGGGGACACTCTTCACTTTATACCACTTCAGCTTGAGAAAGGTTTCATAGGAAGGCTGTACTTGGTGCTTTCAGGTATCAGGGGAAACCTGTATTTCTAAACGTTTGTATGTGAGTTCTAGTGGTTACCTATATGACATCATTGAATACCATCATGAGAAACCATCTAACACCCTGTATGTCCCTGTCTGCACAACTGCCCACTAGACCGTGAACTCACTGGGGGCAGGCACTGTGCCATGTACCAGTGTATCTTCACTTCCCAGCACATAGTAGGCCCTCCCCTGGGTAAAAGAATGAATAGATATCTCTGCATAGTTCACTGTACAAGTTGAAGTCCCCTTCCAAAGGGGTGAATGAAACCTGCCCGGCTCAATTGAAGCTAACAAGCTGTGTTTATGTTTCTCGTGGAAGACATTGACAGCTAAGCTGCTCCTCTAAGTTGACTTTTAGGTTGCTTGATGTTCACAGTACTAAGAGTGATTGCAGAGCTGAATTTAGCCACAAGATGGAGACTTTATCCTAGTCCTGGAAAGCATCCCAGCTCCTGGAATTTCTGTACTCAACAATTTTAGGATGAATACATTAATTCACTTCTAGTCCAGCCTCTGGCCCCATCTATAAAATGGAGGGGTCACACAGAGGTCATAGAGCCTGTTTTCAGCAGACAGGAAGGAGAGATTCTCCTGCTGATCTTGAAGAAATAAACAGCTGTGATGTGAACTGCCTATGAAGAGGGCCACAGAGCAGGGGACCACGTAGGGCCAGACTTATACAGGAGTTTAGACTGGATTTGGGAGGATGCAAATTGAGTAGTTTCTTATGGGATGAAGGTGACAGCACCATTTAGTCTCCTTAACAAGGTAACTCAACATGGCCTGGACGTCCCACTGAATGGGATGGGGTAATGGGCTGAGCAGTAGGGCCAGCATGCAGCAAAAGGATGGGGAGCATTGCTTTCTTTCTGGCCTTAAGGGTCATGTCTTCAGGATGGGAGCCCCTAAAAGTTTCAGGTATCCCTCCTACCTACCCACACCCGCTGAGTAGGACAAGGTCTGGTATCAGTTGATTAGCACAGGGAAAGATCTTCCCAATCAGGGAATCGGGGATTATGAATGTGAAGAGGGAAAGTCTAGCTTCAGTATTCTTTTTTTTTTTTTTTGGATGATTTTTGGGTGCGTTGGGTCTTCATTGCTGTGCACGGGCTTTCTCTAGTTGCGGCGAGCGGGGGCTACTCTTTGCTGTGGTGCACAGGCTTCTCACTGAGGTGGCTTCTCTTGTTGCAGAGCGTGGGCTCTAGGCACGGGGGCTTCAGTAGTTGTCGCTCACAGGCTCTAGAGCGCAGTCTCAGTAGTTGTGGTGCACAGGCTTAGCTGCTCCGTGGCATGTGGGATCTTCCCAGACCAGGGCTCAAACCTGTGTCCCCTGCATTGGCAGGCGGATTCTTAACGACTGTGCCATCAGCGAAGTCCTGGCTTCAGTATTCTGACATAAGTCTCTCCAAGTCTAAGGTGGCAGGAGTTGTCTCCTCAATGTGGCCTTGTCATCACTGGGCTTCAGCATCTGGAAAGGAAAATGAGTCTGTGTACATCCTACACACACACACACACACACACACACACACACACACACACTGGGATCACCTAGTTTCTATCACTTGTATCCTGGATTCTATTGTACCTTCCTGCATACCCCCCGCCCCCGACAAGGCCAGACAATGAGACATCAGTCCTTCACTACAGAACCAGAAGACAAAGGTTGCAGATACTTGACTGTGAAATTCTAAAGCTCAATGGCATTGAGACGGGCAACTTGTCTAAGTAAATGATAGGAAGGGTTGCTATTGCCTGCCTTTAGATACCAGGAGCTGGGGGAGAGCCAGAGAAGGAAGGGACAAGGTAGACAAGAGAGTATAAGATCCAAAGATCTCCAGCAGCACAGTGAGCAGGCATCGCAAGTCAGCGTAATCTTAGAGCCCGTTTGTCTTTCATTTCATCATCAAGGGAAGACCAGAAATGGAGAACAGCCATTACTGCTTTCAATTATCCAAGGAGAAGAACATCTGTCTATGTTGTAAGAATTTGCCCTAGCCTCCATCCAAACCATGCCATGTGGATATCCCCCCTCCTATGGTACAGAACACATTTCAGCTGTGCCACATACACAGGATGGGGTCCTGGATGCCTACAGAATGGTGGGGTCTAAATGAGTTACCCTCTTAGCACATCAATGTGTGACATTATGCAGGATATTATTAACAAGGAGAGCTTACCCCAGCTTTGGTGCCCAGAGTGTTTATTGGGGTTTCATTATGTAGGCATGATTGATTGAATCATTGGCCATATGGTTGAACTGAACCTCCAGCCCCGCTGCCCTCCTGAGAGATTGGGCTGATATTACCTGCCTCAAAGCTTCACCCCGCTTAATCACACAGCTGGTTTTTCTTACAGGACCAGCCCTCTTCCTGAGACATCTGCTTAGCATAAACTATCAAATGTGGCCCCATGAATAACAAAGATACTTATTTATTTATTTATTCGTTCTTTCAGTCAGTCACTCATTTATTTATTTGGTTGTGCCAGGTCTTAGTTGTGGCAGGCGTGCTCCTTAGTTGTGGCTTGAGGGCTCCTTAGTTGTGGCATGTGAACTCTTTGTTGCCGCATGCATGTGGGATTTAGTTCCCTGACCAGGGATCAAACCCAGACCCCCTGCATTGGGAGCACAGAGTCTTAACCACTGCGCCACCAGGGAAGTCCCCAAAGATACTTCTATAATGCAAGAAATTCCAAAGGTTTAGAGTCTACCTACCTTAATAACAAAGACACTCCTATTATGCAAGAAATTCCAAACATTTAGAGCTATAAGGGCAAGGGTCAGCCATACTGTTTAGTACACACCAGCTAAAATAATAAGGATCATGACAAGAATTGGTTGTAGGAGGTGTCCATTTTCGATGCCAGATCATAGTTACAGGGAGAGGGATGGTTGGTAAAGTCAGAGTGTGTGAGGATCAAAGGGCCCAAGAGGTAGGGTTAGGAAATAGGGGGCTAACGCATAACAAAGTCTCCAAGTGTGAAAGAAGGATGGGGAGAATCCTGCCTTCTGGCTTAAAGGATTGGAATCCTTGGACTCTTTCAAAAGCTGTCATCTTCCAATGTTCCTGTGTGGCCTGCTGGCACTGACATCTCTATAGTGGCTCCCAGATTTTCCTGGAGTACCTCAGTCTTCAAGTACTGACCTGCTGTCCAAACACACATTAAAACTCTTCTTTGTATCTACCCAGCCTAGACGGGAAAGTTCTTGTTTTTTCATTCTTATTGCCTTAAAAGTGAAGACATTGGGGAGAATCCTTTCTCCACTTGCATTTGGTCATGGGCTAGGTCAAAGAAAGGTCTTGCTTTTATTCTCATATTATTAGACAAAAAACATAAGAACAAAGGAGTTAGTTCACTTACTCTTTATTTCAACTCCTCCCTTGAGAAGAGTTCATTTCTACAACCTGTAAACGTAACGAGTAGCTGGGAGATGTCATTCTGAAAGACCGGCAGTCTGTTCCAAACCATCTAATCATTCGGTTTCTCATGTAGATAAATCTCGGACTGGTCCATACAACCAGCCCTCCCAATATGCCTGGTCATGACTCTACCGTATGAAGGGACCCAGCCCCAGCCTGGAGATGAGGTCTCCTGTGACACAGAGATGAGGTGAGGAAGGTTATAATGAAAGGTTGGCTGTGGCCTAAAGAGTCAATAGATTATTCACTGGGAAGTCAGAATTCCAATGCAAATTTATAGCTCTATTCCCAAAGAAGCTTTGTTCGTGTTGACTTGTGTTTTCATTTGAAATGCCTTTCTTGTGATCCCTGTCCTCCAGGAGCTACTGATATCTTTGCAACAAGGCAGTGCTGCGATAGATAGCCTACTTCTTTCTCTTCTGAGTAACAGACACCGAGGGCTGCCTTGGGAAGACACTTGGCTAGACTTCCACCTATTTATCTGCATCAGGGCTGGCAGACACTGTAATTGCATTTGCTTCATTTCCTATACAATTTATAGGAAGATCATCGAGCAACAGGAAAGGACAGAGGTCAGAATATGTGAGAATGACACTGAAAGTTTTAGGCTGGCCATTGGAATTAGAAAAACCAGAAAGGTCTCCTTCAAGGACTTACAAAAATGTCTGAAACAAGGCTGTAATTCTCTCAGGGACTGTCATTCCTTCAGCCAATATTCTTCAGGAGATTTTGATTACAAAATAGATCATCAATCATATCAATAAAGACTACTACATAATTACATTGTGATTACATAGTAGATATTATACATTAAGTCTCGGGTCTGTAGCATCATCATTAAAGAAGCTGTGTTCAACACAATAAAAATTAGTATCTGGCTCATATCCGAGACTTATGTGGTTCTGGTGAAGTTCCAGGGAAGCTCTTCTCCGTGTAGTGACTCAAGAGATCCAGCTTACTTCCATCTGTGGCTCTGCCATCTCAGCCCATAACCTCCATGGTCACTGCCAAAGGAGATAAGACATGTAGATGGGTTATAACAGCTCTTAAATGGTCTATATATATAACACATTTTACGTTGGTTCACATGTCATTAGAACCAGGCACAGGACCTGGACTTATCACAAAGGTGTTGGGAAATATAGTCTCCCCCATGTGTCCATGAAGGACAGAAAAATCAGATATGGGTGAGACCTGGTTGTCCCTTACTTTTTGCCTCATAACTGTCCTTATTATCAGGGTTATATTAGAGGTATAGTATTATATTTAATAGATGTAAATATAGCACACAGGAGGTACTCAGTGAAAGCTAGCTTTTGTCATCATTTATTATTCCATGTCATTACTCATTACAGTAAACATGTGGTTTGCACAAAAGAAATAGCATAAAAATAAAAGGAGGAAACGACATTTGGAAAAGCAGCTTAGAGCTTTATTTTCCCCCCAGTACTTGACAGTACCACGTTTTTTAAAATAAACTTTAATTTTATAATACTTTTATATTTAAAGAAAAATTGTAAAGATAATACCCCACACCCAGTTTCCCCCATTATTAATATCTTACATTTGTATGGTACCTTTGTCACAATTAATGAACCAGTGCAGATACATTATCATTCATTAAAGACCATACTTTATTCAGATTTTCTTAGCTATTACCTAGTGACCTTCTCCTGTTCAGGAATCCTACCCAGGATCCCACATTACATTTAGTCATCATCTCTTTTGACTAGAATATGTCACCCCAAAATATGTCACTTTGGCATATTGATTATTTTGGATTAAAGGCACTTAAGAAACAGCCAGTACAAGAAAGACACTCTGGCCCTCCTTTGTCCCTCTAAAAACAGGAGACAAGTCTCCCATGTGAAAGGTACCCTCCCTGTACCAGGATGATAGAAGGCATCCTTTACAGCAGAGACGGGGAATTTAGGGCTGAGAAGGCTGTATTAACAAACCTTGTTACTTATTCCCCATTTACTACTACCTTTGGCCCAAATCCCTTTGTCTTGTCAATTGTTCACAAATTTATGGTTTCCTTGTCTACAAAATACAAAAGCTTCCTTCTCTGGTCACTCCTCTGGATCTTCATGCTCTTGAGAAGGTTTCAGTGTACATGTGAAAATTCAGTAAAATTGGAATGCTTTACTCCTATTAATCTGTTTCATATCCATGTAATTCTGAAGCCCAGCCAGAGACTCAAATTGGGTAGAGGAGAGTTTTTCCTCCCCCGCATAACACAGCAGTTCCCTCACCGCCTGGTGATTCTTGCTTTGTTTGTCTGTCATGCCACGAAGCATCAGGTTGCTTTAAGGAGAGGATCATGTATTGTTTTCCATTTCATCCCTAAGGAAGTGCGCAGAACCAGGCACAAACCAGACAGTTGGTAAATGCCTGGTGAGCAAACACAGGAATAAACGTGCTTGTTTACATCTTACATCCCGGCACATCTGCTTGTCCTCCTGGCCTCGGCCATGTCAGCTCATCCCAGAACAGGCCAAGTTTGAGAATTCTACCTGGGGACAGAGCAGAAAGGCTATGGACAGTAGGAGAGGAACAGAATTTTCTTCAGTGAGGGTGCCAAACAATTTCTGCCCGAAGGGAGAAAGAACAGGAAAGGGTCAACCCAGCTTTCGGAATAAACAAGTCTGGATATAGCAAGCGACACTTTATTCCCGCCCCTAACCACCCCCTCCCCGGCGTGTCTGTTGACTGCCATCTCTACTTGATGGCCATTTGGACATCATTTGAAGTCTATTCTGTAATTGTTTTCTTGCTAAGCTTCCTTTATGCAGAAAAAATGATAATACAGTTAGGATGCTTTCAAAAGTCCCGGGGGGAAATTAATTTGTTTACAGGATTGTGTATCATACGGTTAAACCAACAAGGAGGAACAGACGGCTCTCTTTCTCAGCTGCGCTAAGCCACTGCCCAGTGAGGTCACAGGCAGGCGATGCTTCCAGGGTCCCAGCAATCTCAACACAGGCTCTCTGTTTTGAACTGTGGCCATGCAGACACACCCTAGAGCCATTCTTTTGAGAGTGGCTCCCATATCATTCTCACCACGGTGCCGCTCTCAGTTATGCTAGCTCAGCTCTCTTCTCTGGGATTTTGGTCCTCTTCCTAGGATTGATGTGTACAGCATGGACTGACACCTCTCCTGCAACCCACCCCTGATGCTTCCTTGCCTGTGCCTTCATGAATCTTTTCTCTCCATCTTGCAACCACTCAGATGCTTTCCTGGCACTTGGGTATTATTCCTGCAGCCCAAGCATTACACTGGAAGTGAACCTCAATAATACTCAAGAAGATGGCACCTAGGGGTCAAAAATAAGTACACAAAATTGAGATACAATAAACTCCCATAAATGATTGGCCTGCATTGTCTAGCGGTGTGCTGTTAATATAAAATTTCCACGTGACAGCATTGAATTGTACGTACATCTTTATTCTCTTTAACATATGCCAAGTCTGCATTATCAGAGTTTCCAAATTTGCAGGGTAGAAATTTAATAAGACCCAATCATAATTAGGCCTAGTTCGTCTTCCTTTTTAAATCTCACGAAAGATATCACTTAACAGATTTCATCCTTCCTGTGATTGGCTGGGACCACGTGTTCAAGGACACAGTGAGGTCTCTCTCAGCAATCAGCCTGCTTCCCTGGGAACTCTGGGACCAAATCCCTGTGTTTCTCCACCTTGGCAGGCTGCTTCCCTCTTCCATGGCCGACTGCAGTAAATGCAAAAACCCAGAGTTAAATTCTACACTGGTAATTGGCTACCGTTTGGGCTTGTTTATTAGATTCATACTCTTTTTAGAAAGGGGAAGGTATTTTCAAAATTGTATTTGTATTTGTAGCCAGATAAAGGAGCACACAGTGTGGGCTTCCCTGGTGGCACAGTGGTTAAGAATCCACCTGCCGGCCTTCTGGGGTGGCGCAGTGCTTGAGAGTCCGCCTGCCAATGCAGGGGACACAGGTTCGTGCCCCGGTCCGGGAAGATCCCACATGCCATGGAGCGGCTGGGCCCGTGAGCCATGGCCGCTGAGCCTGCGCGTCCAGAGCCTGTGCTCTGCAAAGGGAGAGGCCACAACAGTGAGAGGCCCACATACCACAAAAAACAAAAAATAAAAATAAATTAAAAAAAAAAAAAAGAATCCACCTGCCAATGCAGGGGACACGGGTTCGAGCCCTGGTCCGGGAAGATCCCACATGCCATGGAGCAACTAAGCCTATGTGCCACAACTACTGAGCCTGGGCTCTAGAGCCCGTGAACCACAACTACCGAGCCCACGCACCGCAACTACTGAAGCCTGTGCGCCTAGAGCCCGAGCTCTGCAACAAGAGAAGCCACCGCAATGAGAAGCCCGTGCACCACAATGAAGAGTAGCCCCCGCTTGCCGCAACTGGAGAAAGCCCGCGCGCAGTAACAAAGACCCAATGCAGCCAAAATTTTTAAAAAATTTTTTTAAAGTTTAAAGAGCACACAGTGTGTGTCTGTCATGTAGTTAGTAAGCAGATTTGCAATATACTTTCTTTGCAAATTCTCTACATGAATCAGGTCAGGTCTCGAGAAATAAATAATTTCAAAACCATTCTAATCAAGCTTTTAGGCTGAAGTTGAAATAATGTTAGTAATGGTGATGATAGTGGTCATAACAATAGTTCGTATATAATTGCTAAACTCAAACCATTCTAGCTGTGCTTTCATGGTGAGGTTTAAATAATACTAACATTAGAGACACAACAGTAAAACGTAGTTGCCAGTTGTTAGGTTTCCACCATGCTCCAGGCACTGTGCTAAGCTCAACATGCGTACTAGTACTAATTCATACAACAACTTTGCAAGGTGACTGCCACTCTGCAGGTGAGAAAAGAAAGCCTCCAGGATAGTCAGTGAGCGTTAATATTGAGAACTCTCTCCTAAGCATCTAACCTTTGACAAAAGATTTGAAGGAGAAAAGGTAGCAGGAATTCCACCCAGTAGAAGCGGAGAATTTTAGGTTTCTTTTTTTTTTTTAATTAAGGGGAAATCTGCAGTAGCACTAGGAACTGGGAAAGAGATGCTTCCACATATTAAGTGCTTCAAGAAGTTTCTAGAAGATAAGGTAAAATGGAAGAAGATTAAGGAAAGCTCTGATGACCACTTTAGAACTCCTGTCCATAGGAAAGTTTGTTACCGAGTCCAAGCTCTCTCTGCTCGCCACACAACAGGCCAAATTCAGAGACAGCCGTTGAGGGAAAGGAATACGACTTTATTGGGGTTTGGATGCCAGTTTCTTTCACAGAACAGAGAGGGGGAGGAGATGAGGAAGTAAAATAAAAAGGCCATAAGTTTTGCAAATATCCCCTGGAATGGCCAGCCTCTGGGAAGGGATGTGTTAATTTCTTCTTTCTTGCAGCCATCCACAGGTAGAACAGGGTCCCTTGTTTCCCTGAACAAAGGTACTGGGTTTAAAATTCAGGCAGAGGGGCAGGGTTCCCCAAGGCAGGCCATTATGCATAGACAGTATCATTTTAGTGAACAAAAGCAACGGGAAGCAAAGGTTAAAGTAATAGAAACAGATCCAACATGCAGTCTGATTTGGCTCTTCCCTGTTACAAGTTGAGGTGCATTCACAGGAAGTTGCTAGAGCCCCATAAACACCACTATTATGAAAGAGCAGGGGCTAGATATGAAGACGGATAGTGCAAGAGATGGGAGCATTTTTTATTCTGCCCCTTTCCCTGCTGTAGCTTAAAAACATTCAGAATGATAAACAGTATGCAGTAAATACATACAACGGAGTATGAGTCAGCCTTAAAAAGGAAGGAAATTCTGACACAGGCTACAACATGCATAAACCTTGGGGTCCTTTTGCTAAGTGAAATGAGCCAGTCACAAAAAGACAAATACTGTATGATTCCAATTCTTTGAGGCCCCTGGAGTGGTCACGTTCACTGAGACAGAAGGCAGAACATGGTTGCCAGAGGCCGGGGACCTGGGACCCTTTGCTGCAGTGCTTGCACCTGGGCAAACCTCTCCTCCAGCAACAAAGTACAAAGAAACTATATGGGACTAAAAATAACTGCGTGCATGTGCAGTTGGGGCAAATTCTGGACAAAAAGATACAAAAGACCAAAAACCTCAACTGCCACTTCTGAAGAGCCAGGGGCAAAGCAGGGGGTCGTGAGCAAAAGCAGGGTACTTCGCATGCCCCCTGCACACAACACCACCTAAGCCACCCCTCCGGCCCAACCCCTGGACACACCCCTACCCTCACCCCATATAAGGAACAAGTGCCCCCCTCAGGGAGCGAGCAAGCAAGGGAACCAGTTGTTTTTCTTGCTCCCCCACTGCCCCCCCCACCCGCTGCAGCAGGGGCCGCAAAAAATCCTTGCCTGAATTTCTGGTCTGGCCTCCAGTCAATTTCTATTGATTGGGGAAGGTCAAGAACCCCGGTCAGTATCAAGGGGAAGAGGGGGATGGGGAGTTATTGTTTAAAGGGTACGGAGCTTCCGTTTTGCACCGTGAAGAGAGGTGCATGGTGATGATGGTTGCACAACAGTGTGAATGTAAATACCACTGAATTGCGCACTTAAAATGGTTTTACAATGACAAACATTATGCATATTCAGAATTAGATTGTAGGGACGGAGGTGATCCAAACAAGAGTGGCCATTCCAAACAGGAAGTCTCCAGCACGGGTATTTTCCACAGACTCTGACTCTCTCCAATGTGGTGAGATCTTCCTGCTGTGGAGAAGTTCCTAACAGAGCAGGAAGGGAGGCAGGCTGAGCCACATAAGGATCTGAGGAAGAGGCCACGATGCACAAAAGAACACAAGGAGAGAACTGCCTTCTGGTGCAAGAAGGGAGGAGTTAACCAAACGAACGCCCAATTCTTCTTTTCAGGATGCTCCCCACCTCACGTCCCCCTCCACTGCCTCCATCACCCAGCAGTCTCCCCCAGTGACGAGCTGAGAGAAGGAATCCAACAGCATTTCTGAAACGGTGAGGAAAGCCAAAGAGCATTATGGGGGAGCAAATACCAAACGTTCAGAACACTGCTTATTCAAGGACCATGAATAGAAAAAGAATTAACTAAAAGTTCTGCAACATAAAAAAGGAAATGAGGGCTTCCCTGGTGGCGCAGTGGTTGCGCGTCCGCCAGCCGCTGCAGGGGAACCGGGTTCGCGCCCCGGTCTGGGAGGATCCCACATGCCGCGGAGCGGCTGGGCCCGTGAGCCGTTGCCGCTGGGCCTGCGAGTCCGGAGCCTGTGCTCCGCAACGGGAGAGGCCATAACAGAGGGAGGCCCGCATACCACCAAAAAAAAAAAAAAAAAAGGAAATGAACGTGAAGCATGCAAGAGTAGAGAAAAAGCATATTTCAGAAAAAAGATTTCCTGCAGAAAACAAAACGTAAATCTGAGACCATATTTACTTCCCCAAATGAAATAAAATCAATGATTCTTTCTAAAACGAGAGGCAAATTGAGGTAACAAGAAAAGATAGTGAGTTATAAAGGAAACCGGAAGAGTTAAGAAAATGTGAGTGGAAATTGACATGGCAAAATGAAAACAGGATTAGCAGAATCCCAAGAAATAGGATAAGGGTAATCTGAGCCCCTCAATAGCCTTGAATGAAAGGTTAAGGTCAAGGATTATAAAAATAAGGGAAAACTTTAAACATGGTAAAAGCAAGGATATCAGTCATATAATACATATTTCAATGAGCTTTTTAAAGATACACCATAGATCAAACTACTAACCCAAAGTAGGTCATCAAGAATGTAATCACAAGGGCTTCCCTGGTGGCACAGTGGTTAAGAATTCACCTGCTAATTCAGGGGACACGGGTTCGAGCCCTGGTCTGGGAAGATTCCACATGCCGCGGAGCAACTAAGCCCGTGCGCCACAACTACTGAGCCTGCGCTCTAGAGCCGGCGAGCCACAACTACTGAAGCCCGCGTGCCTAGGGTCCGTGCTCTGCAACAAGAGAAGCCACCGCAATGAGAAGCCTGCGCACCGCAACAAAGAGTAGCCCCCGCTCACTGCAACTAGAGAAAAGCCCTAGCGTGCAGCAACGAAGACCCAACGCAGCCATAAATAAATAAATAACAAGAATCTAATCACAATTCCCACTTGGCTCTTTGCCCTTTCTGAGAAAGGAGTGGGGGAGGCAGGGTTTGGGGAGAAAGTCGAATAATTCTGACAGAGCAATACAACCATCTCCTAATTTAAGAGAAAAACCCCAGAGGCAAGAGCAGCCATGAGCGCTTTTTCTGTCAGGGTTCAACCAGAGAAGCAGAGTCAATATCTGGGATGTGTAACAGGGGTTAGAAGGTCTTCAGTCATGGCAGCTGGTGAGGTCGATGCAAAGGTGCTGCTTTTGCTTCTGCCGTTGGGCTGAAGTTGCTCTAGGTCGCCTGGCCTGGGAGTGAGGCAGGAGAACTGAGTGTGAAATGGAGGAGAGTGAGGACAAGAGAGATTCCTCCCTTCCCCACCCCCGCCGAATGACCGGAACCCACCTGGGCAGACTAGAACCCACCTGTGTCCCCCATCATCTCCAACCTCAAAGATGCAGATGACATACAGGGGTGGTTGGTGCCTACCACACAGAGGTGCACATACACCTGGTGCAGCGCTCAGAGGGGCTGAAAAAAGAGATCCGATAGGGGCAGAAGTTGTTGAGTGTTGGGCTACAACCCCACGCCAGCAGGGCAGGCTAGCAACTCAGAGACAACGTGTGTCAGCCGCGCAGCACCTGCCGCTCGTCGCCAACCTTGAGAGCACAGAAAATGGCAGCTCCTTCTCTTCCATCTTCCAGATCGTTCACATATCTCTTGTAGCCAATCACAGCCCAGAACCACACAGAAAAGGGGCCACTGGGAAACACCTTTCCAGCTTAGCCATGTTACCACCGTACAGAGCCTCCCTCAAGAGACAGGAAGACCCTATGTTTAGAATCTCTTTTGTCACTACAGATCCATAACCCTCCTCTATGTCTGCCCAGGAGATTCAAGACAATGTTTCACTACCAAATACCAAAGGGTGCTGCTGATGGGGCTTCTCGCTGATGCTACAAGTTTCAACCTCCACAGAGAAGCGCTCAACCTACTCCTTTGTGGTCCAGCGGGACCCCCCCACCCCCATCCCAGACCCAGCAGAAGGTAGCAAGAGGAAGGCAGCCAGTCAGCCACAGCCACACTGGAAGCTGCTGGAATGAAAGTGACTTTGGAAACAAACGGTGATGCCAGAGGTTGGCAAAAGAAAGAGAAACACAGTAAGAAATTTGACTTTTGCCTGCTTTTTCTCCAGTCCTAGCTGCCCCTGCTTTGGGCTATTAAATCTCTAAACAAGTAGTATAAAAATCCCAGAAGATTTATAAGGAAGATCCTCATGGCATTCATGGGTACAATACTTAAGATGAGAAATGAATTTGTACATGAACTATTTTTTAGCATAAATGGGTCAGAATAGACCTCTCCTCATTTGAAAATCAACAAATATGAACGGACCTACGAAAATATGCTTTAACCTAAAAGGAGATATGGTTCTAAAGGAAAATAAAGAGAGAAGGGCATTTAATTGTTTAAAAGTCTTGCTTGAGGAAATTAAAGTAAATTTTAAGGGAAAAATTGCTTTGCACTTTAAGAAAAAGGATTTTGAAAGGTCACAATAAAGCAAGAAGTGAAAATGATATGTCAAAAAAAAAACAAGATGAAAAGAGATGTCAGTAAAAATTGAAGGAAAAACGAATATAATTTTTTTAAAAGAGAGGATTTTAAAATATCACGCTTAGATTAAAGCAAGAACGTGGTAAACTTCATGGTTAGGTGGTAGGTCAACATATTATAAAGATGTCTCGTGTGGAAGCTGCTTTGTTCTGTTCACTCAGCCGATCCGTAGATGTTTTTGGCTTCCATCAGCTTTTGGAGACATAATGTTTCTGTGAAGGATGTGAAGGAAATGCTGAGAGGAGGCCACCACTCCCAAGAGACAACACTGCTGTACTGTCTAAAAGTCCCCGCAAAAACTACGGAAAATACAATCTAAAAATCGTTAAAGAAAAACCGCAGCCAGCTACTAAATGGTTGCTTGACAAGGAATTCAACTGCTTTCCTTTACCCCAGTTTTTGAGGATGCTCGATTTTTCCCTGTTTCATAGGACAGTTTATGTGTTTAGATGTAATCACTCAGGAAAAAAATTTTTTTTTTTTTTTTTTGTGGTATGCGGGCCTCTCACTGCTGTGGCCTCTCCCGTTGCGGAGCACAGGCTCCGGACCCGCAGGCCCAGCGGCCATGGCTCACGGGCCCAGCCGCTCCGCGGCCTGTGGGATCTCCCGGACCGGGGTACGAACCCGTGTCCCCTGCATCGGCAGGCAGACTCTCAACCACTGCGCCACCAGGGAAGCCAGAATTTCTTTTTTTGAGGAAGCATAACTGCAGAGCAGGACAGGAAAGCTCTATAATTCGTAGCCCAGTTGCCACCCATCTGATGGTGATCATTTCTTCCTTCCACAGGATTCTGTTGGGGTGGTGACAATCTGTCTTCATTCATTGCAGGGAGCAAGTGTTGTAGCAAAGGACCCCTACAGCCCTGTGGTCAACCTCTCACAACTCTCAAAATGAGTAACAGAGTATCACGATTTTCCTCATGGAAATCTCAGAGTGTCTGCTCAGTTTCAAACTTATTTGCACCTGCTGATTTCAGGAGGAACTCAACAATAACAATTTGCTCTCATGTCTCAACAAATTCCGTTGTCATTTAGAAAATTGGAAACAATTCTTGAATGTCTTCCCTCAATAACATTTTCTGGACCCAAAGTGTATTTGTAAACTTCAAACAAAAGCTTTTAGAGTCACTCCAACAATATAACAGGCAAGTAAATATATCCCAGAAATGGAAAAGTCTCTCTTGTAAAATCCAGAGCTAAACACTTGATAACTTAGAAAAGGGAGCTTGGCGTTGCTGATGAGACTTAATACCCTCTCGGGGATATTCATTTCTCAGAATTCTATTCACTTAGCAGCAGGGGGAAATGTCTTTAATTGAAGACGAAGGGAATGAATGTTATTGTTCCTGTAAGCTAAGCCATCTTTTGATTTCTGTTAAAACCTCCTGGGATTTCTAACAAAATTTTATTCTTTTTTTTTTCCAACTGAAAGGGATTTGTGTGTTATACAAATAGAGCTTCCCTTGCTACTTCTCTCCTTTTCAACCTTTATTATCTTCTTCCTTCTCCCACTACCCAGAACCTGTAAGCAGTTCATCTAGGAAATAATAGTTTAGACCATTTTGACACTGGATCCTTTCTGATTTTTTAAAGTGTTTAAATTGTTCGCATTTAAGGGATTTTTAGTCATTTATCTATATACACATGCTGGCTTAAGTTAAAACCACCCAGCACATCTAAAACCTCTAATCAAATTGTCAGAGGAAGTCAGATGCACGCTCAGTAATTTATCCCTTGCATTCAGAAAGCGACATCCCCTGCCTGCACTTCCTCTTTCTGCCTGGCCCTTGGGAGCCCAGAGGAGCAGGGGGCCCAGAGGGGAATTGGGGAAATGAATCTGAGTCCCTCGTGCTGGGAACAAGGAGTAGCAATGACCCCCTCACCTTGCACTCATCACCACAATGAATGCCAGGTGGACTTCAAAAAGAATTTTTAAAAATCAGACCAAGGAAGCCATAAAAATAAAAAACAAACAAAAAAAAACCACACAGACAAATTTGAGCACATTAAAACTCATTTTACCAATGTTAATAAAAACACATCATAACATAATTTCTTTTAATAAATCCCTGTAGTATACTTCAAAAATTGCTTTTATCTTTTCCTACCCCTTGAAAAACACAAGCATATATATATGTATACACATGTATATATACATATACATGTGTATAATATATATAAGCAAAGAAGAGACAAAAATGCTCAAAATAGTTAATTGCATAAAATTAACATAAAATATTTCAATTTTTGAATAAATATTTCAAAATAAGGCAAAGCGGTCTTTAGAAAAAGTAGGATGAAAAAAATCATTGAAATGCTCAGATATAGTTCATGTAAGTAAAGATCTCTAAAAGAATGCTACAAAAAAAAAAAAAACTAAACTCAGGAGGCTAGAAATAATTGTTACTATGCCATTTTGTTCATTTGATAAACACAAATTTTATCTAGTATTAAGACAGACTATCAGGTCAAATAGCCTCAGGCAAATTGGCAGACAGGTGACCTTACATCACAGGCCCCAGTCCATCTCTGAGCAAAGGCCAGCTCTGGCACCCCGGCCTCCGCTTTTTTCTCATGCCCAGAGCCCTAAATCTGAATACCTGTCTGGTAGTCCCTGAACCTCAGTGCCCCAGGCTAGGGCTCTGGCTTCCTTTGTCAGTCTAGTGCATGGCAGACAGTAAGAGGGGTCTAATGATTTGCTAATGAATTAATAGAGGAATGAATGAGTGCATGAATGAAGTCCCCCTCCTCAGCCCCACAGCTGGAGTTGCTAATAGATTTCCCTTCTGTCCTGTTGTCTGGTGCCTGCCCCATTCACTGACTCACCCCTTTGTGGCATCTCTAGTGTACTGACTAGGAGGCATTTTCAATAGCAAAGGCTGTTTCTATTTCAGTCCTGCACCAGCCCATTCAGTTAATATACAATCAACCTTGCTGCAAGCAAATTGTTTCTTGTGTTAATTTAAAAATGGAGGTTTATATGGTGAAGCTATGGGAAAGTCCTGGACTTGGGGATGAATTCAAAGGTTAAAGTAAAAGAAACACATCTAATATGAAGTCAGATTTATTCTTCCCTATTACATGAACACGGACAGGATTCTTACCCTCTCCAAGCTTTTTTCTTGATAGTTACTTTTAAATGGTGTCGTGTATAGATAGAAATAAAGCAAATGTGGCAAAATGTTAGCAATTGGTGGGTCTGTGTTAGGAGTATACAATATTTGTGGTATTGTTCTATCATTTATGTAGGTTTGACTTTTTTCAAAATAGAAAAAAAGAAGCTGAGAATAGATAAATAAAAATAAATAAAGTGTTATGACGGTACCTCTCCTGGGGCTCTGCTGTGTGGGTGTTACCGAACGCAAGTACCGAAATGTCAGAGTCTGGAGCAGAGAAAGGTTTATTGCAGGGCCATGCAAGGAGACAGATGGCTTGTGCCCCCCAAAACCCAGAACTCCCCAAAGGGTTTCAGCAAAGCATTTTTAAAGGCAAGGTGAGGAAGGGGCGTGGTTGGTTATTGCAAACTTCTTGGTGTAGGAATCCTTTGTTCCTGCAGCTGTCCACCTAGGTCAGGTCACGATGTTCCTGTAAACCTCCAACAAGACAACTGTTATTCTCTGTTCTGCAACTTTTTATCTCTATGCAAATGGAAAAGTGTTATACCCTTAAAGGTCAGAGCCTTGAGAATGGGCTCTCCTGTATATTTCAGGCTATAGGCAACATTCTTAAAGCAATAGAATACAAAGGTTAAAGTAAAAGAAACAGATCTAATACGGAGTTAGATTTATTCTTCCGGTTACATGAACAGGCATAAGATTCTTACCCTTTCTAAGCTTCTTTCTTGATTGTTAAAAACAAAAAAACAAAAACCTATGCCTTGCATTCTCCTTAAGTATTTTGTGAAGACCAGTCATGGTAATAGATGCAAAGTGCTTTGCAAACCACAGAGCCCTTTCTGGGCACAAGGGTCACCAATGTGGTTATTTGGGCAGCACCAAGTGCTCTTAGATCACCTGGCCAAGCCTCTTGCCTTTGTCTGTCTTGACTCCAACCAATCTCTGCTGCCACAGCCACCTTAACATACATATGCATGATTGGCTTCCTGGCTTCTCCCCAGCTCCGAGCATCGGCTACAGACGTGCAGTCCAGCTCCTGAGAACTGGAGGGCAGAGCACCTCGCAGATCCAGTTCAGAAACCTCCGTTGGAGCAGACTCCTGCCTGCTGGCTTCCCAGCACCCTGCCCCCCGGCTTCCCAGCACCCTGCCCACCAGTACTAATCACTGGCAGCCAGTCTGCTCCCATGAAACCATCAAAGGCATCCCAGCGTTATAGGAGCATCCGGAGAAATGCCAGCCAGCACTACTTCTACCAGGAGTCCCTGCTGCTCAGGTGAGCCAGTCCCGTCCACCCACTGGGGCAGGTTTGTGAGGAAGGAAAGCCTGAGTCACCCTTGCTTGCATCTCACCAGAGGACCAAGTCCCCATCCTGCTCGGTTCTCCTTCAGAATGAACCCCGAAGCTCCTTTTTCCAGATCACCATACAACAGGGGTGGCAACCTCAGCGATGTACCCAGACATTGATGGCTCTACCTGCTTCTGATCAGAATCCAAAAGCCTGTACCCCAACCTGGCTTTATTGCTGGCCAAACCCACAGACGTGCTTTATCTGTTTTCTCTCTGTTTACTCAATCAGCAACGTCAAGAGAGAGCAGACAATACATCTGTCGTAATAAATGAGGTTTCTGTTGGAAAAGGCTACAGGCTGGTTAGAAGTGGGGGAGTATTATTCAAATTTGTTAAATATTTATAAAGGTATATTAAAATCTCCATTAATTTGGAGAAACTGGAGAAAATTCTCCTTTGAGTAAGTAAAAACAAGCTGAATTAGAGAAAAGCAAAGGAATTATTTTCCCTTGCTTTTAAGTGCATCATTGATGAAACAGCCACAGCAAAATATCCTTAACTCCTCCTGAAAAGTTGCATTAGGATTAGTGTATTCATTTTCACTGGGAATAAGTGTTGCTATGTGTTGAAAAGTTGTTCTCCTAGAGAGTAACTATTTCCCTGAAACATTTGTGCATGTCAGTTTGTTTAGCTAATTTCTTGTTCATAGAAACCGCTGCCTGTTTGCCTCTGTTATCTCTGATTTCAAATGAATCAAAGCAGGAGTACAGGGAGCGGGGGATCTCTGGATGAGGAAGTTTGATTTTTATTTATTTTACATCCAGAGTTAGGGGACAGGAGGCGTCCTTTCTTTGGAATTAGCTGATTATTTCAATGAGCCTGAAAAAGAAATGGTTTTGCCACCAAAGATGCTGCTATTCAGCAATCCTACCTGAGCACTCTCTTGGTTCCTTTTATGATGTCTTCTGATAGTATCTTTTATTCTTTGAAGCCTTTCTCTTTCACTGACCCGTCAAAGTAACAGAACCCAGCGAATGTGTTCCAGTGGCTGCTAACAACTGCCAAATTCTCTGACTCCCTGGATCCCTCCCCTCTCCTTCTACACACACTAACTTCATACAGATGACCCCAAGGCAGCAAGATGCTAAACTTACCCAGGGCAAGATCTGGGATGGAAGCAATTCTACTAATCAGATTTCCTCCTTAATGCCCTGATCATTTCAGCAACTTGGATGACAGCTTTACTGCTGATGAAACAGGGGACAGCCATGATCCAGAACAAATCTTCCAGAATATACAGTTCCAGAAAGACCTCATGGCAAACATTCGCTGCCGACCCTGGACCATGGGACAGAAGCTGAGGGCACTGAGGTAAGGGTTATGGGTTATTACAAGTATGCTTCCCACTAAACCACCCACACTGCCCTGCCCTGGGAAACGAGCATAAAAATCCACATTGGAGGGCTTCCCTGGTGGCGCAGTGGTTGAGAGTCCGCCTGCCGATGCAGGGGACGCGGGTTCGTGCCCCGGTCCGGGAAGATCCCACATGCCGCGGAGCGGCTGGGCCCGTGAGCCATGGCCGCTGGGCCTGCGCGTAAATAAATAAATAAATAAATAAATAAATAAATAAATAAATAAATAAATAAATAAATAAATAAATAAATAAATAAATAAATAAATAAATAAATAAATAAATAAATAAATAAATAAATAAATAAATAAATAAATAAATAAATAAATAAATAAATAAATAAATAAATCCACATTGGAGTGGTGGGTCGGATGCTCTTGATCTGACTTAGAGAAGTCACAGACACGTCTGAGGGATCCACCTGGTCCAGACAGGGCCTCAGTGTGTGTGTCTGTGTATGTGTGTCTGAGTTGGGTGTGTGTCTTGGTAGAGAGTTTTTGGGTTTCTACCTCCTTTTCAAATACTAGATTTTAGCACTATGCCTAGAGATGAACAAAATAACTAAAAACTCACTAAGTATGCAATCTAGAATGAAAATAAATATTAGTTTTACCTGCTTGGCTATTACCTCCCTCTTGGCGGGGGGGATCTCTGTGGGAAACTAGGTTACTGGGACACTTAGAGTCATATTGGAGAGTCTGTTTAGATAATAATGAAGAGCTGAATGTTGGAAGACATGTGATATTAGGTTCTTTTCATAATTTCATAATTTCTCTAAAGACCAGTTCCTTTCTCTGTAAAGTTGAAGTGAAGGTGAAGGAGAGCACCCACCTCCTGCGGCACTGTTAAGCTGTTAAGCAATCAGGGTGCTGCTTAAGACAAAAATTCCTGGTTGCCCTCGGACTTAATCAGAAACTACGGCAGAGGGCTCCAGCATTTTTAGCGTGCATTCAGGTTGATTCTTTTGCGAACTAGAGCTTGAAATCCCTTGATAGCAGTTCAAGGATTAAATGAGGTAAACCATATGATATTAAGCCTTGTATCTGGGCTATAGTAGTCACTCCCTATGAGTGGGTAGTAATTGATTATGTGGACCCCTGGGATCACAGCAAGGGGAGTGAGTAGAATGGTTCTTAATGACCAGTGCCACTGAGCTACTCTGACCCATGAAGTGGACCTTCCTAGAGAAACAGACATTACCCGTAATCATAGGGCACCTACTGTGTGGACAGGATTAGAACCACCGTCGTATCTTACGTTTTAGTGCCCCTTTCCAGATACCAAGCACATTGCCCTGTCTCTCCAATCCACCATTAGGTTTGCATTTCTTTCCCATCAAATCATGCCTTCATTAGATTTCCACTCCAGGCATTGTTCCTCCAGTCTGGCCAAAGATCCAGCCTGTCCCCCAGGTGGCCGCGGCAGATAGCTAAGGTCATCCATAGTTTCCACTCCCAGAAGTTTCCAGTTAATTCTCCATGTCCGATATCAGTTCTCGTCACTTCCATTTCTTTGAGTAAGGATGACATTTTTCAAATGAGAAGACTGATACTCAGAGATATTAAGTGGTTTCCCCCAGGACACACAGCTTCTGAGTGCTGGAACTGAGCTTTAAAGCTGAGCTTCCTGACCTCAACTCCAATGTTCTATTCTATTGAAACAGAGGAACTCTATCAATTTATCCTAAAAAAAAAAAAAAAAAAAAATCCATGTAACTATGTAGAACAAGGAACTATATTCAATATCCTGTGATAAACCATACTGGAAAAGAATGTAAAAAAGAATGTACGTATATGTATAACTGAATCACTTTGCTGTATAGCAGAAATTAACACAACATTGTAAATCAACTCTACTGCAATAAAAAGTCATGTATTCTATCAGAATTTTAAAAATCATACAGAAATGCTGATGATTAATGACTATCTGAACTGTAAGAGATTGAGTCTTTTTAAGCTGCGGGCAGAGCAAAGCAGATGATAACTTTTCTGTCAGAATCAAAAGAACAAACCAGGCCTTCCTCCACAAGCATAAGCCAGGGACCTCAGCCAGGGCTCCAAGACACCAACACCAGCAAGGCACAGGCCAGTGGTCCAGCTCTCAGAGAACAGCTCACCCTCTGAGACCTGCATTTGTCATCCCCGCGTCGCAATTTTCCTCCCCGTCACCTTCAGAAGCCACTGGAGCAGTGCTTCACTAATTGGGCCTGCGAGACTCATCAGGTCTGTGGAAGGTGCAGAGAGCACTGGACCCTGACTGCTGGGGGCTCAAGGGAGCATTGCTGACACAGATAAAGCAGCAAGCTCTGTCTATGGGGGGACAGAGCATATATTTGTTTTCCCTGTAGGGAGGCAAGTGGTCAGTGCCATGGAGTCAGCATTGGTCTATGACGGGGCCTGGGTTAGGTACTGTCCCCACTGCTGTTACTGACCAGGGTTCTTGGCCTCCTTAATCAATAGAAATTAATCAGAGGTCAGACAAGGAATTCAGGCAAGGCTTCATTGGAGCCGCGACTGCAGCAGGGGGGCAGTGAGAACAAACAATAAGTTTCCTGGCTCACTCACTAGCTGAGGCGGGGCGAGCATGTTCCTTATCTGGGGTGAGGGTAGGGGTGTGTCCAGGGGTCGGGCCGGAGGGTTGGCTTAGGTGGTCTGCCCATCCCCTTGGTGGTGTTGTGTGCAGGGCGCATGCGCAGTACCCTGCTTTTGCTCCTGACCCTTCAGAAGTGGCAGTTGGGCTTTTTGGTTTTTTTGTATCTTGCTGTCCATAATTTGCCCCAACTGCACTTGCACGCAGTTGTTTTTAGTCCCTCATAGTTTCTTTGTATTTTGTTGCTCAAGGAGATGTTTGTCCAGGTGCAAGCACTGCAGCCAGGGTCCCAGGTCCCAGGTCCCAGCCTGCCTCACTGCCACCTCAGCCCCCTACTCAGCTCCCCATCCCAACATTTACACACCCACCCACTCCTATTGTTGTTTCAGGTCTCTGTCATCCCTATTAGCTCGTGGGCTTTTCCAGGGCAACAACTCGATTTTATGCACCTCTGTATTCCACTCTACTTGACCCAAACAAGTGTGCAGAAAACGTTTACAGGGAAAAAAATTATAATGAATGAAATTAAATGAATTATTATTTCACTTATATAGGCCCCCATCTTTTAGATGCTATAAAAGGTATAACATCAACCCCTCACCCTTGCCTGCATTTCTGGTTCTAACCAGAATGAAGCCAGCACATTGGCGGGGCTATGAAGGTGGAGTATTTGCAGTGGCGGCAGGGAGGTTCAAAGCTCAGCACTCTGGTTAGGTATATGTTCTGAAGCATTCACGCTGTTTGTGGGAAAGGAAGTCAGCTAGTTCCTTGTGTCAATCAACGAAAGACTAGGAAGCTGTGGGTGTTACTTGGGATATACATGCATGAACTCCCCACCCAGTACACTGGTCCAACTAACAAACGGAATGATTCGGCAGTTCTTCAACGCTGAGCATAATTAAGTGGTCAACCATGGATTAATGAAGATCTCGTCAGTGTAGTCACAGATGAGGTCACCTTGAACGTGACATTCTTTGCTAAGAGTTTTTGACTTCAGTCCGTTCCATGGAATTAACATTTTTTTCCTAATCCTGTGGTTCTTTTTTTTTTTTTCCCCCTTTACAACAAAGTGAATCAGTTATACATACCTGTGGTTCTTTTACGTGTGAATTTAACCATCTATCCTAATGAATTCAGTCTATTTTCAAGGATTAGCCATTTAGGTGACCCATCAAGTCAACTCACAAAAGTGGTCAGCTAGTGTGCCAGGAGTTAGTCTGGGCTAAATCAGGTTGTTCATGGCTACATAGACACAACTTTCTTGCTCACATTAACCAGACACTACCCTTTTCTCAAAGCAGATTCTCTGAGCTAGGTCTGACTTTCACTTCCAAAGAATTAATTGCAGGAGGAAGGCTGCTGAGATTAAGTGGAGGAGATGAGAAGCTGGTACCTGATACCAGGATTTCCAAAGCCCATAATACCCAGCCAACAACCAGAATCAGGGCAGGGAGTTAAGAAATTCAGTTGCAACTGATTTTAGTATTCACTCATCATTTCCTATGAATTCATGCATTTAAATGTTATAGAAAATATTTGAAGGGAGTTTTCTGGTTACCACTGTTTGACTATCTATTCCTGCTGCACTTCCACATGTTTTGCCAAGATTATCAAGGTGATAAAATTGCGCTCACCACCAAGTTTTTCTTCTCTCAGGCGAGCGAAGGACATTGTGCTGAAGTTTGAGGGGAGGCTGACCAGGACCCGAGGCTACCAAGCAGCAGGTGCCGAGGTAAAAAGCCCACACGTGGACATGCCCACCCTTCCTGTGGTCTCCGGGCCCGGGAAGTTGTACCTGTCCTTGCAGTTGTTGTACTACATAGGTTGTGAACATCCATCATTAATAGCTGTAGAACAGTATGCTGAGCTTGAAGGTCTGCATGTCCCCAAACTTGGATTTTAGTTCCCGATGCTGTCACTTACCAAATTGTGTGACCCTGGGTAAGCCCAACTCATCAGAAAAAGGTTATATCTGCCCTTGGGAGAATCATCTAGCCTCTTTCCTGAGTTAAGCCCACCCATGTGTGTAGGTTTTATTCACTGTACAGTAAGTCCCATACGAACCTTCAATTTGAGAACTTTCAAAGATGCGAATGGGCGTTCACATGTCCAACCACATAAGTTAGTTTACGTATGTGGCATATACCGTCATGTGTGTGCATCCTCTACAAGTGGTTGTGCTTTTGTGTACTTTACTATACAGTGCTGTATAGAGTAAAGTAGTACAGTATCTTTATTTCTTGCCTGTTCGCTTGATGCCAGCCCCTGTATGCCAGCTGTTGTACTGTACTACTGTACTTTTCAAGGTACTGTACTATAAGATTAAACATTTTCTTTATTTTTTGTGTTTGTTTTTTATGTATTATTTGTGTGAAAAGTATTATCAACCTATTACAATATAGTACTATATAGCCGATTGTGTTAGTTGGGTACCTAGGCTAACTTTGTTGGACTTACGAAAAAATTGGACTTACAAACGTGCTCTCAGGACGGAACTCGTTCGTATGTAGGGGACTTACTGCATTTCTTATAATGAGAAAGTTACAGGCATATTCCAATGCTCATTTTATAATACAATGCTAAGATTTTTGTTTGTTATTTTTCCCATTCAGTTACTTGTAGTTAAACTTTAGTATACATTGAAATTATTTGTTTATAGACATTCCAATAATTTTCATAAATGTTTCCAAGACAAAGAAAAAAATCATTTCTCCTATTATAATCCCCTACTTCCCAAGATAGAATCTTTTAAAATTTCACATTTCAGCCATTGTATATATCATTTTCACATCAGAGTAAGTATACTATACAAATATTTTTGTCTTGCTTTTTTTTCACTTAACACCATAACAAGGATTTTTCTCCATGTTGCTATGTAGGTTTTATACCTGTTGTTTTATATGACTGTGTAATATTCCATCAGAAAAATGTCTATTAATTTAATTAGTTACGTGCCTGCTGGTGATCCTTAAATAGCTTCTAATTTTTCGTTAGTATTAACAGCCCTGCAAAGACTGTCTTTGCACAGAAGGCTTTTCCTATCTTTTAAAATTCTTTTTCTAGGATAAATGTCAAAACTACGACTTCTGTAGAAAAGAGTATGATCCATGTTCTTTGGTTCTTGATAAATACTAATCAATTATTTTCCAAAAGCTTTGCCATCCACAATGAAAGAATTTGCTGTCTTCATAGTATCTCCACTAATGCTGAATATTGTAGTTTTTTCAAGTTTATTATCTTAACAGACAAAAACTGACAGACACACTCTTTTTAGATTCTCTGAAACAAAAAATATTCTTAGTAAAGTTTAAATTAAAGCTGATCATAGAATTTGCATAACTGAATAGTTATAAAATATCAAAGAATCCCCAAGATTCTGCCTTGGCTTTCTTTCTTCTTACTTTTCACAGAATCTGCCTGAAGACGCTAATCCACTCCTATGATCAAAATTATCCATAACTCTTTATGCCTGACACACTATGATGGAGCTTATGGAATAAATATATAAAACAAAATTATCTTTTTATAAGCATATGTGCTACCAAGCTCTTTCATTTTCTCTAAATAAACTGTATGAAATGCTATGGAAAAATATCTGAAATAATGTAAGGTCTCTCGCTTGGGTTCAGACAACCTGTAATATATATAACAATGAAAAAGTCCTGGGGCATTTAGTAACAGTGAGCTCCAAGTGGATTAAAGGTGTAAGTTAATAATGGACTGAATTCTTAAAGTCAGAGTTTTTTAAATGAGAAAGGTGATCCAAATGTTCAGTCTTACCTACAGATTGTCCCAATGTTTTCAGCCTGCACTTAACAGACACAGCTGCCCCAGTCCTTTCCATTTTACCAGTGGCCCTGCAGAAAGCAGTTCAACCCAGTTCGGCTTCATCCATGTGCCAATCCACGTTTTTTGATTCTTGATAAATACTAATCAATTATTTTCCAAAAGCTTTGCCATCCACAATGAAAGAATTTGCTGTCTTCATAGTATCTCCACTTTGTGCTGGGCACTCAGGGTAAAGAGATGGTGGCTGAGATAGTGTCTTCTGCCCTCTGGAGACACAGCAAAATGTCAAAGAAAATCATCCTCCCACCATGTCTTCCTAACACTTTGGTTTTCCCCCTCCTCATTCTGAACATCATTCCTCTACCTTTTTATATTTAGAATTTTTTTCCACTGGAAATTTTAATACGGACCCCTGAAGATCAGCAGCCACTCCAAAGTAGAGAAAACAGAAGCTATCTAGCTATTGCCTGCAGCCCAGTGAGTTTTGTCTCTATTTACAGTCTTTGGTTTCTCTTAGAAAAATGATAACTTCGTTTTTCAAATAGTACATTTTGTATAATATAGCTGCTGTACACTTTCTCCCATGATTCCCACGACTGAGATCCTGGTCACCTCTCACCAGGGCTGCCACTCTATCCTCTCTTGGGAATCACTGTTCCAGAACGCAGGTCATCCTCTGGAGCTCCTCCCACTGTTTCCCACCTGCATCCTCTGTGCGCATGGGTTTCTCCTTGATTCCAGCAGAACAACACCTTGTTACAGACAATCTGCCTTTAGCACCAGTTTATTTCTATGTTTCGTAAGAAAGCAAGGTCTGAGCATGTGAGAGCACCAGGACCCAAGGAGTCACGTAGGCAGAAATGCTACCCTGGGCACATGGAACACCAAACACCAAGAGTCAGGACACCTCGGTCTTTCTGCCATTGTTTCCCTGCTCTGAGTAATGACTTGGAACCTGATGAGGTTTTCATGTTTGATTCTTAAGATGTCTTCTAGTTCTAATAGTCTATGTCCTTGGTTTCTCACATGATACCAGCAAGGGACGTCATCCTTCCTGAGAGCCTTCATGGCGTGATTTGGCAAGAATGCTTCCTCTGTGCAGAAGCTAAAGGCACCTGCCCAGAATGGTATATAGTCTAACTGGCTTCATAACAGCTCTTTCTGTTTGCACTCATGTCCCGCCATCTTCCATTCTCTTCCACAGAGGAGCCAGGGAAATCTTTGAAACCGTAAACTACTCATGCCATACTTTAATTAAAATAATGAATGATAGGGACTTCCCTGGTGGTGCAGTGGTTAAGAATCCACCTGCCAATGCAGGGGACATGGGTTCGATCCCTGGTCTGGGAAGATCCCACATGCCGCGGAGCAACTAAGCGCGTGTGCCACAACTACTGAGCCTGCGCTATAGAGCCCGTAAGACACAACTACTGAGCCTGCGCGCCTAGAGCCCATGCTCCGCAACGAGAGAAGCCACCGCAATGAGAAGCCCGCGCACCGCAACAAAGAGTAGCCCCTGCTTGCGGCAACTAGAGAAAGCCCGCGCAC
>NC_041224.1:39987941-40006272 GCF_002837175.3 Physeter macrocephalus | reverse complement strand
TTGTGCTCCGCAACGGGAGAGGCCACAACAGTGAGAGGCCTGCGTACCGCAAAATAAATAAATAAATAAATAAATAAATAAATAAATAAATAAATAAATAAATAAATAAATAAATAAATAAATAAATAAATAAATAAATAAATAAATAAATAAATAAATAAATAAATAAATAAATAAATAAATAAATAAATAAATAAATAAATAAATAAATAAATAAATAAATAAATAAATAAATAAATAAATAAATAAATAAATAAATAAATAAATAAATAAATAAATAAATAAATAAATAAATAAATAAATAAATAAATAAATAAATAAATAAATAAATAAATAAATAAATAAATAAATAAATAAATAAATAAATAAATAAATAAATAAATAAATAAATAAATAAATAAATCCACATTGGAGTGGTGGGTCGGATGCTCTTGATCTGACTTAGAGAAGTCACAGACACGTCTGAGGGATCCACCTGGTCCAGACAGGGCCTCAGTGTGTGTGTCTGTGTATGTGTGTCTGAGTTGGGTGTGTGTCTTGGTAGAGAGTTTTTGGGTTTCTACCTCCTTTTCAAATACTAGATTTTAGCACTATGCCTAGAGATGAACAAAATAACTAAAAACTCACTAAGTATGCAATCTAGAATGAAAATAAATATTAGTTTTACCTGCTTGGCTATTACCTCCCTCTTGGCGGGGGGGATCTCTGTGGGAAACTAGGTTACTGGGACACTTAGAGTCATATTGGAGAGTCTGTTTAGATAATAATGAAGAGCTGAATGTTGGAAGACATGTGATATTAGGTTCTTTTCATAATTTCATAATTTCTCTAAAGACCAGTTCCTTTCTCTGTAAAGTTGAAGTGAAGGTGAAGGAGAGCACCCACCTCCTGCGGCACTGTTAAGCTGTTAAGCAATCAGGGTGCTGCTTAAGACAAAAATTCCTGGTTGCCCTCGGACTTAATCAGAAACTACGGCAGAGGGCTCCAGCATTTTTAGCGTGCATTCAGGTTGATTCTTTTGCGAACTAGAGCTTGAAATCCCTTGATAGCAGTTCAAGGATTAAATGAGGTAAACCATATGATATTAAGCCTTGTATCTGGGCTATAGTAGTCACTCCCTATGAGTGGGTAGTAATTGATTATGTGGACCCCTGGGATCACAGCAAGGGGAGTGAGTAGAATGGTTCTTAATGACCAGTGCCACTGAGCTACTCTGACCCATGAAGTGGACCTTCCTAGAGAAACAGACATTACCCGTAATCATAGGGCACCTACTGTGTGGACAGGATTAGAACCACCGTCGTATCTTACGTTTTAGTGCCCCTTTCCAGATACCAAGCACATTGCCCTGTCTCTCCAATCCACCATTAGGTTTGCATTTCTTTCCCATCAAATCATGCCTTCATTAGATTTCCACTCCAGGCATTGTTCCTCCAGTCTGGCCAAAGATCCAGCCTGTCCCCCAGGTGGCCGCGGCAGATAGCTAAGGTCATCCATAGTTTCCACTCCCAGAAGTTTCCAGTTAATTCTCCATGTCCGATATCAGTTCTCGTCACTTCCATTTCTTTGAGTAAGGATGACATTTTTCAAATGAGAAGACTGATACTCAGAGATATTAAGTGGTTTCCCCCAGGACACACAGCTTCTGAGTGCTGGAACTGAGCTTTAAAGCTGAGCTTCCTGACCTCAACTCCAATGTTCTATTCTATTGAAACAGAGGAACTCTATCAATTTATCCTAAAAAAAAAAAAAAAAAAAAATCCATGTAACTATGTAGAACAAGGAACTATATTCAATATCCTGTGATAAACCATACTGGAAAAGAATGTAAAAAAGAATGTACGTATATGTATAACTGAATCACTTTGCTGTATAGCAGAAATTAACACAACATTGTAAATCAACTCTACTGCAATAAAAAGTCATGTATTCTATCAGAATTTTAAAAATCATACAGAAATGCTGATGATTAATGACTATCTGAACTGTAAGAGATTGAGTCTTTTTAAGCTGCGGGCAGAGCAAAGCAGATGATAACTTTTCTGTCAGAATCAAAAGAACAAACCAGGCCTTGCTCCACAAGCATAAGCCAGGGACCTCAGCCAGGGCTCCAAGACACCAACACCAGCAAGGCACAGGCCAGTGGTCCAGCTCTCAGAGAACAGCTCACCCTCTGAGACCTGCATTTGTCATCCCCGCGTCGCAATTTTCCTCCCCGTCACCTTCAGAAGCCACTGGAGCAGTGCTTCACTAATTGGGCCTGCGAGACTCATCAGGTCTGTGGAAGGTGCAGAGAGCACTGGACCCTGACTGCTGGGGGCTCAAGGGAGCATTGCTGACACAGATAAAGCAGCAAGCTCTGTCTATGGGGGGACAGAGCATATATTTGTTTTCCCTGTAGGGAGGCAAGTGGTCAGTGCCATGGAGTCAGCATTGGTCTATGACGGGGCCTGGGTTAGGTACTGTCCCCACTGCTGTTACTGACCAGGGTTCTTGGCCTCCTTAATCAATAGAAATTAATCAGAGGTCAGACAAGGAATTCAGGCAAGGCTTCATTGGAGCCGCGACTGCAGCAGGTGGGGAGTGAGAACAAACAATAAGTTTCCTGGCTCACTCACTAGCTGAGGCGGGGCGAGCATGTTCCTTATCTGGGGTGAGGGTAGGGGTGTGTCCAGGGGTCGGGCCGGAGGGTTGGCTTAGGTGGTCTGCCCATCCCCTTGGTGGTGTTGTGTGCAGGGCGCATGCGCAGTACCCTGCTTTTGCTCCTGACCCTTCAGAAGTGGCAGTTGGGCTTTTTGGTTTTTTTGTATCTTGCTGTCCATAATTTGCCCCAACTGCACTTGCACGCAGTTGTTTTTAGTCCCTCATAGTTTCTTTGTATTTTGTTGCTCAAGGAGATGTTTGTCCAGGTGCAAGCACTGCAGCCAGGGTCCCAGGTCCCAGGTCCCAGCCTGCCTCACTGCCACCTCAGCCCCCTACTCAGCTCCCCATCCCAACATTTACACACCCACCCACTCCTATTGTTGTTTCAGGTCTCTGTCATCCCTATTAGCTCGTGGGCTTTTCCAGGGCAACAACTCGATTTTATGCACCTCTGTATTCCACTCTACTTGACCCAAACAAGTGTGCAGAAAACGTTTACAGGGAAAAAAATTATAATGAATGAAATTAAATGAATTATTATTTCACTTATATAGGCCCCCATCTTTTAGATGCTATAAAAGGTATAACATCAACCCCTCACCCTTGCCTGCATTTCTGGTTCTAACCAGAATGAAGCCAGCACATTGGCGGGGCTATGAAGGTGGAGTATTTGCAGTGGCGGCAGGGAGGTTCAAAGCTCAGCACTCTGGTTAGGTATATGTTCTGAAGCATTCACGCTGTTTGTGGGAAAGGAAGTCAGCTAGTTCCTTGTGTCAATCAACGAAAGACTAGGAAGCTGTGGGTGTTACTTGGGATATACATGCATGAACTCCCCACCCAGTACACTGGTCCAACTAACAAACGGAATGATTCGGCAGTTCTTCAACGCTGAGCATAATTAAGTGGTCAACCATGGATTAATGAAGATCTCGTCAGTGTAGTCACAGATGAGGTCACCTTGAACGTGACATTCTTTGCTAAGAGTTTTTGACTTCAGTCCGTTCCATGGAATTAACATTTTTTTCCTAATCCTGTGGTTCTTTTTTTTTTTTTCCCCCTTTACAACAAAGTGAATCAGTTATACATACCTGTGGTTCTTTTAAGTGTGAATTTAACCATCTATCCTAATGAATTCAGTCTATTTTCAAGGATTAGCCATTTAGGTGACCCATCAAGTCAACTCACCAAAGTGGTCAGCTAGTGTGCCAGGAGTTAGTCTGGGCTAAATCAGGTTGTTCATGGCTACATAGACACAACTTTCTTGCTCACATTAACCAGACACTACCCTTTTCTCAAAGCAGATTCTCTGAGCTAGGTCTGACTTTCACTTCCAAAGAATTAATTGCAGGAGGAAGGCTGCTGAGATTAAGTGGAGGAGATGAGAAGCTGGTACCTGATACCAGGATTTCCAAAGCCCATAATACCCAGCCAACAACCAGAATCAGGGCAGGGAGTTAAGAAATTCAGTTGCAACTGATTTTAGTATTCACTCATCATTTCCTATGAATTCATGCATTTAAATGTTATAGAAAATATTTGAAGGGAGTTTTCTGGTTACCACTGTTTGACTATCTATTCCTGCTGCACTTCCACATGTTTTGCCAAGATTATCAAGGTGATAAAATTGCGCTCACCACCAAGTTTTTCTTCTCTCAGGCGAGCGAAGGACATTGTGCTGAAGTTTGAGGGGAGGCTGACCAGGACCCGAGGCTACCAAGCAGCAGGTGCCGAGGTAAAAAGCCCACACGTGGACATGCCCACCCTTCCTGTGGTCTCCGGGCCCGGGAAGTTGTACCTGTCCTTGCAGTTGTTGTACTACATAGGTTGTGAACATCCATCATTAATAGCTGTAGAACAGTATGCTGAGCTTGAAGGTCTGCATGTCCCCAAACTTGGATTTTAGTTCCCGATGCTGTCACTTACCAAATTGTGTGACCCTGGGTAAGCCCAACTCATCAGAAAAAGGTTATATCTGCCCTTGGGAGAATCATCTAGCCTCTTTCCTGAGTTAAGCCCACCCATGTGTGTAGGTTTTATTCACTGTACAGTAAGTCCCATACGAACCTTCAATTTGAGAACTTTCAAAGATGCGAATGGGCATTCACATGTCCAACCACATAAGTTAGTTTACGTATGTGGCATATACCGTCATGTGTGTGCATCCTCTACAAGTGGTTGTGCTTTTGTGTACTTTACTATACAGTGCTGTATAGAGTAAAGTAGTACAGTATCTTTATTTCTTGCCTGTTCGCTTGATGCCAGCCCCTGTATGCCAGCTGTTGTACTGTACTACTGTACTTTTCAAGGTACTGTACTATAAGATTAAACATTTTCTTTATTTTTTGTGTTTGTTTTTTATGTATTATTTGTGTGAAAAGTATTATCAACCTATTACAATATAGTACTATATAGCCGATTGTGTTAGTTGGGTACCTAGGCTAACTTTGTTGGACTTACGAAAAAATTGGACTTACAAACGTGCTCTCAGGACGGAACTCGTTCGTATGTAGGGGACTTACTGCATTTCTTATAATGAGAAAGTTACAGGCATATTCCAATGCTCATTTTATAATACAATGCTAAGATTTTTGTTTGTTATTTTTCCCATTCAGTTACTTGTAGTTAAACTTTAGTATACATTGAAATTATTTGTTTATAGACATTCCAATAATTTTCATAAATGTTTCCAAGACAAAGAAAAAAATCATTTCTCCTATTATAATCCCCTACTTCCCAAGATAGAATCTTTTAAAATTTCACATTTCAGCCATTGTATATATCATTTTCACATCGGAGTAAGTATACTATACAAATATTTTTGTCTTGGTTTTTTTTCACTTAACACCATAACAAGGGTTTTTCTCCACGTTGCTATGGAGGGTTTATTCAGCCTGCACTTAACAGACACAGCTGCCCCAGTCCTTTCCATTTTACCAGTGGCCCTGCAGAAAGCAGTTCAACCCAGTTCGGCTTCATCCATGTGCCAATCCACGTTTTTTGATTCTTGATAAATACTAATCAATTATTTTCCAAAAGCTTTGCCATCCACAATGAAAGAATTTGCTGTCTTCATAGTATCTCCACTAATGCTGAATATTGTAGTTTTTTCAAGTTTATTATCTTAACAGACAAAAACTGACAGACACACTCTTTTTAGATTCTCTGAAACAAAAAATATTCTTAGTAAAGTTTAAATTAAAGCTGATCATAGAATTTGCATAACTGAATAGTTATAAAATATCAAAGAATCCCCAAGATTCTGCCTTGGCTTTCTTTCTTCTTACTTTTCACAGAATCTGCCTGAAGACGCTAATCCACTCCTATGATCAAAATTATCCATAACTCTTTATGCCTGACACACTATGATGGAGCTTATGGAATAAATATATAAAACAAAATTATCTTTTTATAAGCATATGTGCTACCAAGCTCTTTCATTTTCTCTAAATAAACTGTATGAAATGCTATGGAAAAATATCTGAAATAATGTAAGGTCTCTCGCTTGGGTTCAGACAACCTGTAATATATATAACAATGAAAAAGTCCTGGGGCATTTAGTAACAGTGAGCTCCAAGTGGATTAAAGGTGTAAGTTAATAATGGACTGAATTCTTAAAGTCAGAGTTTTTTAAATGAGAAAGGTGATCCAAATGTTCAGTCTTACCTACAGATTGTCCCAACGTTTTCAGCCTGCACTTAACAGACACAGCTGCCCCAGTCCTTTCCATTTTACCAGTGGCCCTGCAGAAAGCAGTTCAACCCAGTTCGGCTTCATCCATGTGCCAATCCACGTTTTTTGATTCTTGATAAATACTAATCAATTATTTTCCAAAAGCTTTGCCATCCACAATGAAAGAATTTGCTGTCTTCATAGTATCTCCACTTTGTGCTGGGCACTCAGGGTAAAGAGATGGTGGCTGAGATAGTGTCTTCTGCCCTCTGGAGACACAGCAAAATGTCAAAGAAAATCATCCTCCCACCATGTCTTCCTAACACTTTGGTTTTCCCCCTCCTCATTCTGAACATCATTCCTCTACCTTTTTATATTTAGAATTTTTTTCCACTGGAAATTTTAATACGGACCCCTGAAGATCAGCAGCCACTCCAAAGTAGAGAAAACAGAAGCTATCTAGCTATTGCCTGCAGCCCAGTGAGTTTTGTCTCTATTTACAGTCTTTGGTTTCTCTTAGAAAAATGATAACTTCGTTTTTCAAATAGTACATTTTGTATAATATAGCTGCTGTACACTTTCTCCCATGATTCCCACGACTGAGATCCTGGTCACCTCTCACCAGGGCTGCCACTCTATCCTCTCTTGGGAATCACTGTTCCAGAACACAGGTCATCCTCTGGAGCTCCTCCCACTGTTTCCCACCTGCATCCTCTGTGCGCATGGGTTTCTCCTTGATTCCAGCAGAACAACACCTTGTTACAGACAATCTGCCTTTAGCACCAGTTTATTTCTATGTTTCGTAAGAAAGCAAGGTCTGAGCATGTGAGAGCACCAGGACCCAAGGAGTCACGTAGGCAGAAATGCTACCCTGGGCACATGGAACACCAAACACCAAGAGTCAGGACACCTCGGTCTTTCTGCCATTGTTTCCCTGCTCTGAGTAATGACTTGGAACCTGATGAGGTTTTCATGTTTGATTCTTAAGATGTCTTCTAGTTCTAATAGTCTACGTCCTTGGTTTCTCACATGATACCAGCAAGGGACGTCATCCTTCCTGAGAGCCTTCATGGCGTGATTTGGCAAGAATGCTTCCTCTGTGCAGAAGCTAAAGGCACCTGCCCAGGATGGTATATAGACTGACTGGCTTCATAACAGCTCTTTCTGTTTCCACTCATGTCCCGCCATCTTCCATTCTCTTCCACAGAGGAGCCAGGGAAATCTTTGAAACCGTAAACTACTCATGCCATACTTTAATTAAAATAATGAATGATAGGGACTTCCCTGGTGGTGCAGTGGTTAAGAATCCACCTGCCAATGCAGGGGACATGGGTTCGATCCCTGGTCTGGGAAGATCCCACATGCCGCGGAGCAACTAAGCGCGTGTGCCACAACTACTGAGCCTGCGCTATAGAGCCCGTAAGACACAACTACTGAGCCTGCGCGCCTAGAGCCCATGCTCCGCAACGAGAGAAGCCACCGCAATGAGAAGCCCGCGCACCGCAACAAAGAGTAGCCCCTGCTTGCGGCAACTAGAGAAAGCCCGCGCACAGCAACAAAGACCCAACACAGCCAAAAATAAATAAATAAAATAAATAAACTTATTTTTTAAAGTAATAATAATAATAATGAATGGTAGATAGATAGATAGATAAGATAGATAAACAGAGTTTCATTACACTTAGAATCAAATCCAAACTCCTTCCTCTAACCCACCTGATCTGGCCATGACCTAACTATTGGACCTCATCTCACTCCTCTCTCCTTTATTCTCTTCTGTAAAATGCCCAGCTCATGCTAACCCACAGGCTCCTAGTGGCCATTCTCCCCTCCTAGACAGCTCCTCTACCAATTTATTATTTTTTTGAAATATTGACTCATTTTCATTCAAGTCTCAGCTCAAGTATGACCTCCCCAGATAGACCTTCCTTGACCCTTTGTTTCAAAGAGCCATCCCCCCAGTCCTAATGGACTGTGTCCCATGTGGCATTGAATTCTTTGTGGCTGCCTCCCCTCGACACGAGTGCAAACTCCACACCAGCTGACGTCTCACACGTCTTGTTCACGATTTGCATCCACGGTACTGGAAACACAGTGTAGGTGTTCAGTACACACTCTGGATGAACACACTTTTCATAAACGGTCGCACATGTTGTTAGAACACATCTGCTCCAGGTGCCCTTAGAAGCCCTTACCAAAACTCAATACCCAGGCCATAACCATTAGGACCTGTTTTCTTCCAAGTTTGGTTTTTGGTTTTGCCTTATTTTGTGTTCACTTTGCTCTTATTTTTTTTTTCTTTTTTAAAATTAGTTTCTATTGGAGTATAGTTGCTTTACAATGTTGCGTTAGTTTCTACTGTAAGCAAAGTGAATCAGTTATACACATATCCCCTCTTTTTTGGATTTCCTTCCCATTTAGGTCACCACAGAGCACTGAGTAGAGTTCGTGTGCTATACAGTAGGTTCTCATTAGTTACCTATTTTAAACATAGTATCAATAGTGTATAGTGTCAATCAATCCCAATCTCCCAATTCGTCCCACCCTCCCCTTCCCTCTTGGTATCCATACACATTTGTTCTCTGCGCCTGTGTCTCTATTTCTGCTTTGCAAAAAAGATCCTCTATAACACTTTTCTAGATTCCACATATATGCGTTAATATACGGTATTCGTTTTTCCCTTTCTGACTTACTTCACTCTGCATGACACTCTCTAGGTCCATCCACATCTATGCAAATGACCCAATTTTGTTCCTTTTTATGGCTGAGCACTTTGCTCTTAAAATCGTGATTCACTCCCAAGTTTCAAGGCTTTTGCCATAGAGATTCAGTGCAAATCGTCAGAGAAGTGTGGTGTTTTTTCCCCATGCCTTACCGAATCTTGGTCATCAATAAATCATGTTTTTCAATGATATTTGCCTCTAGGAAGCTCCTTGCTAGTGTAGATTCTCCGCATCAGAATGAGTGTTGGGGTGGGCGTTATTCAGTCCAGTGCCCTTTAAACTGAGTTTGGGGTCCCTGGCTTCTCAAATGAGCACCAGAGGCTGGGGAAGGAGGCTTTGCATCTCTTACCTACAAGAGTTACTCTGCTTTAGTGGGTTCTGTGTATTGAAGTTCCCACTGAAATTCAATCGAAATTTAAATTCAAAGAGCACCCTGAAACCCACTGATTGAATCCTACTTCTTCTTGTACAGATGAGGAAATTGAATCTCAAAGAAAGAAAATAACTTTGCCAGGGCACACAGTAAGATAGAGGTCGAGCTAGAACTCAGGTCTCTGGCCTTCCACCCAATGCTTCTTCCTCTTAACGACTTTACAATGGACCAGAAACTCAAATGCTTTCAACACCAAACCCTCCCCAAAGGATACTGGGCATTCTGCCTCTGTATGCTGTAGGGGATGAAAAATCAGAAAGCCATGGTCTTCCTCTCAGTGCTGGAGGAGAAAAAGCCAGGTGAACAATATAAAGGCAATATAAGCTAGGATGTGATAAGCATTATCAGAGACCAGAATGATAGCTGGGGAAGTTTACAGATGGAAGAATGTATTTCTGGCTACAGAGAATCTGTGTGAGGTCTCCATGGGAGTAGCTGTATTTGAGTTGGGTCTTAAATCATGAGCAGAAAGTGAACAATTCCAACTTCTGATAACATTCAAATAGATTTTCATTTACAAGCAGCCGTTTTGGCCTTAGCAGACATATTCAGGATAACATAATCATGCATGTCTGCATCAGGACCACGTGCTGTCTTATAGTTCAGAAGGTTGTAATTACATTTGTAACCCTTCTTTCTGCAATGATATCATTTGCTTCCAACACAAACCCTCATTGTTTGCGTGTTAAAATGAACAACCTGCTAATGTTATGGGAGAGAAAGCCCAGTGTCAGGGCACATTTTCACATTTTGCTTTATTCTCCTTTGAGAAAAAAAAAAAAAGATTTTTGAACTTTCGGCGATTGTGTCTTAAACATCCAAGACAAATTTCCAGACCTTATTTTGGCAACTTTGGCCAGGAGAGAGGCTGGGAGATGAGCTCCAGCTGAAGGATGGGAGGCACACAATGGGGCTCATTTTCAGGGTATGTTCTAGACTCTTGGTCCTTAAATAGGGACAGGAAATGTAATCACTGGGGCGTTTGTGAGCCACGTGGATTCCTGAGCCCCACTCCCGAAAGGGACCAAGGCGGTGTATTCGGACATCATTCCTCAAGTAGTTTTACCTGTTCTTAGTCCTCACAGCAGGAATGGTGTGAATAAGGCAGGCTGAAACCCTAGAGAATATGCACCTCAGTACAGACACCGCAGCTCAGAGCCCCTAACAGGAGCCTTCACCTGGGCAGGAGCCCAGAGAAGACAAGCGGCTGCTTTGGTCCTAGGGCTCCCTAAAGTCCTGTGAAATCATAATGAAAGGTATCAACTGGTGTGTGTGTGGGCCTCACCTGCATTTAGGACCCTGGTTCCACAAAGCCATTGCCGTCTTCATGAAGGTCAAGTCCTCTAATTCTGCTCCTTCCTGTCTAGCTGTGGCGGAAGTTTGCTCGTCTGGCCTGTAACTTTGTGGTCATCTTCATACCCTGGGAAATGAGGATAAAGAAAATCGAGAGTAAGTGTTGGCACTTGGAGGAGTGGGGGAGGGGGATGCGGTGCCAGTAGCCAGACAAAGGTGAGGCCTGAGACGGGTCTGGTACATCCCAGACCTTACACTGAGCAGCCAGGGGCCCTTGCACACATAGTGCCGACCTAGGCTGGACATGGGTCCGTGGAGATGGAAGACACAGTGCCGGTCCCCACCACCTCCCAGGATAAAAACGGTCCCACGTTCCACTGTGGCTCTGCAGTTCTCTGTCAGTTCATGCCTTAGACACAATACAAACTCAAAAGGATAGAGGGGAAAACTGTGTAGATGAATTAAAGGGTAACATGGGCAATTGCAAAACAAAAATGCAGAAATTTGCATTTTGAGAGAAGTGATTGTAATCGTTTAGAAAAATATCCTAAAAAATAAATCAATCACAGTCACATTTAAAAACACACACACACACACACACACACACACACACACAGTGCAAACACACAAATGCAACACACAAGACCAGGAATAAATATAACCAGAAGTCTGAAATAAAGAAACTATAAAATTGGACCATGGGATTTTTTAAAAGTCTTGTGAAGAGACATAGAATGATTTAATATTTGGAAGGTGTTGAAGAATGATTTAATATTTGGAAGGTGTTGATTTTCTCAATATCAGTTTATGTTTTAATGCAATTCCAATAAAATTCTCAATGCAATGTTTTTTGTATTCAACACAATGAACTCATATGAAAAAAAAACTAATTGAAAACTTTTTTAAAAGGAAAAACTCAAATGAACTTGTATAACCAAAATGTTAAAATACATTATAAAAGCTACAAGAATTGAAACAGTGTAGCATAGCACCATAAATGATACTGGAACAATTCAACTGTTTTAAAGAATAACATTAGATCTTTCATTTTAAAGTTCCATTAAATATTTAAAAAGGAAATTGGAAGCCATGAGAGAATTAAAAGAAATATAAGTAATGTGATCTCAGAATGGAAGCCTGTCAAATTATAAAAGTAAAAAAGGAATCATCAAGGAAAGTACTGTTGGATTTAACTATACATAAAAGAAATTTTGCATACATAAAAAATAAACAGATCTAAAAGATGACAAATTGAGGGGGGAAAAAAATTTTCAACATTGAAGTGGAATTAAATACCAACTGGTGGAAATGTCAATTGGGATGATGTTTCTAGGGGAAAGTTATAATTTGGACCAAATGTCTTCAAAATATTTATAGTCTTTGATAGAACTCTTCCACTCCTTAACAACCAGAGAAAACAACAGCCACAACAAAATCAATGCACTAGGCTGTGTGGACACACTTGGTGCCCAGCCCAGATCCCTTTACTTGGCTGGTCCACCTTTTCTCAGCTGCTCTGAGTGTTGGCTGCTATGACTCATAGCTGTCTCCTTCTCTAGAGGATGAGCCTTGGCCCACATTGTTCCAGATGTTGGGCACTTATCACCTGCTCCCCCAGCCCCACTGGGTAGCCTAGAGGAATGACTAATGGGTATTCAAGTCCAGCTTTTTCTTCAAAGTGCAGCCAACTCTATGATGCAACTTGCCCTCCAGAGCTCCCCATGGGATAAGGCTAAGCTGGGCTCCAGCTGAGACGACATCTTTGCTTAGCTCTTTCCCCTGACCTCCCTTGACTCCCTCACCCCCTTTATCCTGAGAGCACTTCCTCAATATATCATGTTAGCTGAACCCTTTTCTCAGGCTCTGCTTCCAGGAAATCTGACCTTAGACAGAAATTGATTCCTGCAGAATTATCTACCCTAGTGAAAAGTTAGAAACTTCATAAGTGTCAAGTAGTGGGGGATAAGTTAAATCAATTATGTAAAATTGGTTTGCTGGAACAATAAAATTCATTTTATAGGGAGATATTTTGTATGAGAAAATGCTCATAATATATTGATAGCTCAAGATGCATATTATAGAGATATGCCAATTTTATACAAAAAAATACAGATATAGAATGAAAATGGAGGGTTCCCCTAAAAATTTACTAGAAAGTAATTCTGGTAGTGATTTTAATTTAGTAACCTTGCAATAGGTAATTTTTTGGTTTTCTTTGTGATGTTTGGTGTTTTCCTACCTATTATGAAACATAAGCTAGATTTGAAATAAAAGTTCAAGATGTTATTCTTCCAAAGTATGATACAAGTCCACTCGTTCCAGAAAGTCATCACAAGTATCACCCATATCCCAATCCAACTTCTTCTATGCCCCCTTGTTTTCTCAATAGATATTTGTTTTTAACTACACTTTTTATTTTAGAATAAGTTTAGATGTATGGAAAAGTGACAAAGAGAATTCTCATAACCCCTTCACCCACCTAACACTATGTTAGATGTTAATGTTAACATCTAACATACTGTTATTTCTTTTGAAATTAAGACAAAAGAATCCTTAGAATATCCTTGGAATTTTCAGAACTATGCAAAATAGAAAAGAAATATATTAAATTCTCAAAAGATGCTGATACTTCTGAACATAGGTGAAATGTAAATTTGATAAAAGCATTTTCGATCAATAGGACATTAGGGAAAGTAATCCATTAGGGATTAGGGATTTGTGTATATGACTGGTAGACATTAATGAACATCTTAATCCTTCTAAATGATCATCGTGGGACAACACCCTGATAGGTACAATTATGGCATTCTTAGTCTATGTCCTGCTGCTATAAGAAAAATTACAGTGTTGCTTTACAGAGAACTTCTTACACTGGGAGCATTTTCTATAAACCGTTCTCATTATCTTGTTTTTCTTTAGGTCATTTTGGATCTGGTGTTGCCTCTTATTTCATATTCTTGAGATGGTTATTTGGAATTAATATTGTGCTCACGATTATGACAGGTGCTTTTATTGTCATTCCAGAGGTAAGAACTATTTCAGGTGAGTTTAAAAGTGCCATTTGTTAAAAATTAGAGACGTTTAGAGCCATAGCATTAGACAACCGCACTCATTATCCTCATGGGAAGGATAATCTGTGTGTGAAAATAGGGCCTGGCAAACTTTTTCAGCAAAGGGCCAGAGAGTAAATATTTTAGGCTTTGTGGGCTGTATGGTTTGTCACAACTTCTCAAATCTACTGTGTAGAACAAAAGCAGCCATAGACATTAGGTAACTAATAAGTGTGGCTGTATTCTAATAAAATTTTATTTATAGATACAGAAATTTGAATTTCCTATCATTCTTACGTGTCACAAAATACTACTCTTCTTTGGATTTTTTTCCCCAACCATTTAAAAGTGCACAAACCAACCTTAGCTCTTGGGCTACACAAAAAGTGGCGACAGGCTAGATTTGGCTTATGGGACAGTTTGCAGACATTGTATTAAAATAAAAACCACTTCTCAACTAAAATTTATCCTTGTAAAGTAAATGGGGCTATGTCCCATGCCATTGTAGAAACCTAGTGGCTTCAGTCATGTCATCCACCCATAGAAGCCATGTCCAGCCTAGAGAGAGTACACCCAGACAGGCCCCGATCAGGCAAAAAGAAAATCTGGCCACTCATGATTAATTTCTCATCAATGAGTATCAAGCAGAATCCACCCCCTAGGGATCTCATATGTGCAGCATCTTCAGAGGTGCATGGAGATCAGTGGCCCCTTTTCTTCTGGTCCCTTCCCACCCAGAGGACCGTGTGACATCCTTTCCTCTCTCACCAGCTCATTGCAGGCCAACCCTTTGGAAGCACAGCCAGCAAGACCATCCCCAAGGAGCACATTGCATCTGCCCAAGATCTGGACACCGTCTGGTCCCTGGGGGTGAGGTTCAGGCTTGGCCACACTTTTGTCTCGAGGTGGGTGGTGAAAGTTCTGGGACTTGGGAGTCAGAAATGACACCGAGTGCTCTCTTTGCAGGGTTACCTCCAATACTCAGTCCTCTTCTATGGCTACTATGGCAGTGAGAGAAGGATCGGGAGGGCTGGCTACCGGCTGCCCTTGGCCTATTTCCTGGTGGGGATGGCAGTGTTTGCTTACAGCTTCATTATTCTCTTAAAAAAGTATGTCTGTTCAGTTTCTCAAAATACATGCCAAAATGGTACATATGATCTCATTTCATCTTGTCACTCACCCTGTAAAGTCAAGGCATAAATCTACACATTTTACAGATGAGGAGACCACAGATAAAAGAGATATATGCTCATTTTAACCAACACTGATTGAACACTTAAAGCTTTGTGCCAGGTTCTGTGTTGGGTCTAGAGAGACAAGAATCAAATAGACTTACCAGGTAATGTCATTTTAGACAATGTAGGTGTTACCGACCAGGGTTCCTGGCCTTCCGCAGCCAATAGAAATTGACTAGAGGCCAGACAAGAAATTCAGGCAAGGCTTTACTGGGGCCCCTGCTGCAGCGGGGGGAGTGAGAGCACACAACAGGCTCCCTTGCTTGCTCGCTCCCCGAGGGGGGGCAAGCTTGTTCCTTATATGGGGTGAGGGTAGGGGTGTGTCCAGGGGTCGGGCCAGGGGGGTGGCTTAGGTGTTCTGCCCGCCCCTTAGGTGGTGTTGTGTGCAGGGCGCATGCGCAGTACCCTGCTTTTGCTCCCGACACCCTGTGTTTGCTCCAGGCTCCTCAAAAGTGGCAGTTGGGTTTTTTTGGTCTCTTTGTATCTTTGGCGTCCAGAACTTGCCCCAATTGCACATGCACTCAGTTATTTTTAGTCCCATATGGTTTCTTTGTATTTTGTTGCTCGTGGTGACGTGTGTCCATGTGCAAGCATTGCAGCACTGCAGCAAAGGGTCCCAGGTCCCAGCCTGTCTCATAGGAACTGCACTAAAAGAGAGGTGAACGAGATGGGTTAGGTGACCAGAGGTTGCAGAAAGCAAAGCATCCTCCTTTGACTATATGTTTGCCTGTGACCTAGTTACAAATTACGCAGAGGCCAGTCTCGTCTGTGTTGTGATGCAGTTCAAACATGTAGTTGGTTATTGAAAGGAGGGCGCAGTGCAAAGAAAGAAGACTGGCTGGGGCCTCACCTGTAAAATGGGCAGGTTGGCTCAGAATATCACCAGGTTCCCTTATGGCTGTTATATTCTGTGCTTCTGTGTAGGAGCTAGATAAATGCAGAGTGACAGAGAGGCTCTGAGCCCAAGGAGAAGCCGGCCCCCACCCTCTTGGCTCACCTGCTACTTCCCTCTGATGCGTGTGTACCAGTACGTCTTCATCACACTGCCCCTTGTGGCATCTTTGCAAAGTGCAGGTAGAAGGGGTTGGGATTTTAAAAAGATAAAACAATCATCATCACCATCATCATCATCATCAAACAAAACCTAGGGAGATGTACAGTGACTTGAGGACCTTCAGTTCACATGAAGCTTTCCAGCTTAGCCTCTGGATGGCCTCAAGACCCCATGACCGAACCTAGAACACGGGCTCTCTGCTAGATGTTACAATTTAAGAGACAAATTGATGTCAACTTGGGAGCAGGAAGTATGGATGGACAGAGTGGTAAAAGCTTCTAACAGGAGAGATGGTCTAAAAGACAGGGAACTTGCACCCAAGGAGGGATCGTGACCCCTGCCTTCCCATACATCTGAGGGAAAGTCGTGTTAGGGAGGGATCCGATCCGAAGTGCTCCTGCTTGGTGAGGTGGGGTAGTTACTTCAATGGGCAGGGGCTCCAAGGAGATGGATTCAGCTCAGAGTAAAGAATTTGGTTTCACAATCACAGTTGCACAGAGATGCAGTGGATGCACACACCTTCAGGGACCTCCAGACTACCAGTGATGGGAGAGCTTGTGCACCGGACTCACCCAAGAATTTGCTGTTTTCACACTGTTCAAAGGGGTTGGCTGAGGACACAAGCCACGAGAGGGGCTGAACCCAGCCGGCACTCTGCTCGCCCACATCCAGATGGGGCTCCTTGCTCTGCATGGACTCGCAGCAGCCCCCTAGTGGCTGAGCCTGCTCCTGACACTGTTCTTACGTGACCCTTTCTGGTCCTTTTTTTAAAAATTTTTTATTGGGGTATAATTGATTTACAGTGTTGTGTTAATTTCAGGTGTATCTGCTCGCCCACATCCAGATGGGGCTCCTTGCTCTGCATGGACTCGCAGCAGCCCCCTAGTGGCTGAGCCTGCTCCTGACACTGTTCTTACGTGACCCTTTCTGGTCCTTTTTTAAAAAATTTTTTATTGGGGTATAATTGATTTACAGTGTTGTGTTAGTTTCAGGTGTAATCTCCCAATTTATCCCTCCCTCCCTGACCCCCCCATAACCATAAATCTATTTTCTACATCTGTAACTCTATTTCAGTTTTGTAGATAAGTTCATTTGTAGCCTTTTTTAGATTCCACATACAAGTGATATCATGATATTTGTCTTTCTCTGTCTGACTTACTTCACTTAGTATGATAATCTCTATTTGCATACCTGTTGCTGCAAATGGCATTATTTCGTTCTTTTTTATGGCTGAGTAATGTTCCATTGTATATATGTGCCACATCTTCTTTATCCCTTCATCTGTTGATGGACATTTAGGTTGCTTCCGTGTCCTGGCTATTGTAGTGCTGCAAGGAACATTGAGGTGCATGTAACTTTTCAAATTATGGTTTTCTCTGGTCCTTTTTCGAAGGATGGCTAAGAATTCCCGCATGAGCCTCGCCAGCGCGTCCAATGAAAACTACACGTTCTGCTGGCGGGTGTTCTGTGCCTGGGATTACCTCATTGGAAACCCAGAGGCGGCAGAGAGCAAAACCGCTGCCATCGTGAACAGCATCAGGGTGAGTAAGCGAGCCTGTTCAGGCTGCCAAGAGTCAGGGCTCTGCAGATCACAGCCTTCACAGCGTGAGCCGCTGGCCCTCTGCTGGGAGAGTCAGCGTGGTCTCCTTCCCACGGTGCTCACAGACCAGGGCAGCCGCAGTCTCCACCGAGACGTGACATAATGTGCCTCCAACAGGCACCAAACAATCTGATGGTGTACTGGAGAAAAATATGGGAACTTCTCTTTTTTTTAAATTTCGTCTCTCTAAAATTTCAGTGTGTGTATCTTTGTTCATTTGCATAATGGATTACTACCGTGTTGCATGTACATAACTTGTAAATGAATAAGTACATATATGTGAGGGATATAGGCTTTTAGTGTTACCTTAGAAGATAATGCAGTCAAAGGCATTCAGAGACCTGGATCCACTGAACAACACAGACAGTTAAATGGTGCCCCCTTTTGAGAAAAAAATTATTTAGATCATTTCAGTGACCTAAATAATTTACTCCTCCCCCTCTTCTTCCCATTCCCTAATTTCCTTTTTTACCTATCTATTATCATATAAAGCACTGATATCAATAGAATCTTATTGGATGAAGTCTAGACATTGAAGTTATGATTAAAAATACTGGATAAGTGCTTCCCTGGCAGCGCAGTGGTTGAGAGTCCGCCTGCCGATGCTGGGGACACGGGTTCGTGCCCCGGT
>NC_041224.1:39978125-39987762 GCF_002837175.3 Physeter macrocephalus | reverse complement strand
ATGCTGGGGACACAGGTTCGTGCCCCGGTCCGGGAAGATCCCACATGCCGCGGAGCGGCTGGGCCCGTGAGCCATGGCCGCTGAGCCTGCGCGTCCAGAGCCTGTGCTCCGCAACGGGAGAGGCCACAACAGTGAGAGGCCCGGGTACCGCAAAAAAAAAAAAAAAAAAATACTGGATAAGTCATTTCTTTCATAAACTATTTCTAAATATTTATGATTAACGATGATGCTAAGCTTTTGATACCGTATGTGTCTTTCTTTAAAGGAGGCTATACTGGAAGAACAGGAGAAGAAGAAGAGCAAAAACCTGTATGTATGAAGACTCCCCATCCTGAATTCATTGATAAGCTGTTTTAATTTAGTAGAAAAATCACCAGACTATATCTCATTTTCACACCTTTTCAGGCAGTTCTTCTCCTTAAAATCTGTCCTTCTGGTAATGTAGAATGTGGAAACCCCATAATTTTTCAATAGCAGTATTTCGGAGTTCTTCCTTCTTCCATGGATCTGGCAGTAGGGTGAGAGGTCTGAGGCTGACCAGCTTCCTATTCTTTTACTTAGATAATAAAAGATATTTTTAGCACCAATTTCTAGTTTGTTAAACTAAGCAAAGACTAATTTTATTTAGCAACAAATCTCTGAAGTCCTAGGACACAAATAGTATCCAATGCTTGTTGACAAAACTTCTAAGGTTACTTCTCGGGTTTGGAGTTCTTCTCAAGGTTGTGAGGGCTTCCTTGGTGAGGATGAGGCCCTTCGGCCACAGAATGGATGACACAGAAAGGCAATGACCCTGTCCTCCTGGGCCAGACACGCCTGCTCATCCAATATCCTCACTGGTTCTTTTTTAAAATTAATTTCTATTGGAGTATAGTTGCTTTACAATGTTGCATTAGTTTCTGCTGTACAGCAAAGTGAATCAGTTATACGTATACATATATCCCCTCCTTTTTAGATGTCCTTCCCATTTAGATCACCACAGAGCACTGAGTAGAGTTCCATGTGCTATATAGCAGGTTCTCATTAGCTATCTATTTTATATACAGTAGTGTATATAAGTCAATCCCAACCTCCCAATTCATCCTACCCTCCCTGCCCCCTTGGTAACCATAAGTTTGTTCTGTACATCTGTGACTCTATTTCTGGTTTGCAAATAAGTTCATCTCTACCATTTTTCTAGATTCTACATATAAGCGATATTATACGGTATTTGGAGTATAGTTGCTTTACAATGTTGCATTAGTTTCTGCTGTACAGCAAAGTGAATCAGTTATACGTATACATATATCCCCTCCTTTTTAGATGTCCTTCCCATTTAGATCACCACAGAGCACTGAGTAGAGTTCCATGTGCTATATAGCAGGTTCTCATTAGCTATCTATTTTATATACAGTAGTGTATATAAGTCAATCCCAACCTCCCAATTCATCCTACCCTCCCTGCCCCCTTGGTAACCATAAGTTTGTTCTGTACATCTGTGACTCTATTTCTGGTTTGCAAATAAGTTCATCTCTACCATTTTTCTAGATTCTACATATAAGCGGTATTATACGGTATTTGTTTTTCTCTTTCTGACTTACTTCACTCTGTATGACAGTCTCTAGGTCCAACCTCACTGGTTCTTTAAGCCCCACGAATAGTTCCTACCGTGCACAAAGACTGTCCTGGGGAGTGCTGGAGGCCTGGGGAGTGAGGAAACACCCAGCCCCTGAGAGGAAGCAGGGTGTTGTGGTGGGAAGGACTCTCCATAGGGTGTCAGAAGATGGATTCTAGCCCTCTCTTTGTCATTAACTTCTATGACCCTGAAACTCCCTTGACTTTTCCGGGCCTCCACTTCCTCACTTATGAAATGAAAGGATGGGACTCCATCCGTGCTTCTCAGAGGAAGGAGAGCACCCACCCACATCAGAATCACCCGCGGGCATTGCACACGCAGACCCCTTTGGCGCCCACCCTGATTGACTGAATTAACGTCTCTGGGAGTGAGAGACAAGGCTCCACCTTCTTAGCAGGTCTCGCAAAGCAAAACTCACAGGTGGTTTTTATGTTCCCTCAAATTTGGAAGCTCCTGCCATCCTAAATGCATTCCAGGTAAAAAACGTCTCATTCAATGATTCATTATTACAAGCAAGCAAATCAACAAGAAACCGAATTCTCATCTCTCTTGCACACACAAATCCCGAGTCCTCCTGATTCTGTCAAAACTTGAGGAAAATAGATGTGTAAGAGGTATTCTGGGATATCCAGGATATTATAACAGGAGGTGGAAGGAAGAGGGTGGAGACAGGGGGAAACTAACATGTGACTGCCTACTTCCCCCGCAAGCCCATCACGTGCATTTTCTGGTGTAATTGCCACAAGGACCAACAGTGCCGGAGGGGGGGAGGGGTGACCAGAAACGCAGGACCTGCCTCAGGGACCACGTGGGTAGCATGACCCTATAAATGATGACAGCGTGATCTGGGGACAGGAGGAAGTGAAGAAGCACTAAGGTGGTGTTAATGGAGCTCACTCTCAAGTCTTCCATCTCTGGTGCTCTATGACGCCTTATCTAAAGCTCTCCTCTGCCAGAAGACAAGGTGACACTTACCATTCCATTTGGGAGTGAGTTTCCTCATTGCGCAGAGGAAAGCCTAAGATGCATGCAGAAGGAGATGTTGTGACCTGCCCAAGGTCACCCAGAAGGTGGGGAGCGGGTGGTACACCCCTCGCGTGCCCCTCCAGATCCTCCTGGCCACACCTCTTTCTCCAGCAGATGCCAGGCAGGCTGTGCAGGCTGCCACCGGCTGCACACTTGCCCCTCAGAGCCTCCACTGGTACCCATTGCTCGCTGCCCAGGGCTCCTCTGAGGCTGCAATGTGGGGCACCCACAAGATCCCAGTCCACGTGCGTGCATGCAACCAAAAGACTGGGTGCGACACTGGGAGTCAGTGCTCTGGAGTGGCCCCTGACCACCAGGGAACAGGAGCTGATGGTCAAGGCTTCTCATTTTCACCCCGGCCGGGCATTTCTGAGATGGCATTTCACAGGCCCCTCAGAAGGCCCTGCAGTTGCCTCCAGCTGTGGCCAGCTCCACTCACACCTTGTACCGCCTGCCCTTCTCTCTGGTCTCACTCCCCAGAACTTCACGCACAATTCCTGGCATCACTTCCCAGAAAAACTCCTTGCAAACACACCTTTGCCTGAGGTTCTGCTTTCAGGGAAAACGGACTAAGACTGACCCCAAAGTCGGAAGCAGATGCCTTAAAGATAAGCCAGTTGGAGTCAGTGAGTTTTCCTCCAGGAAGAGTGGGGTTTTTTCAATTAAAACTGGAAACTTACTGTAAATGCAGTAAGTCCCCTACATACGAACGAGTTCCATCCCGAGAGCATGTTCGTAAGTCCAATTTGTTCGTAAGTCCAACAAAGTTAGCCTAGGTCCCCAACTAACACCATCGGCTCTCTAGTACTGTACTGGAATAGGTTTATCATACTTTTCACACAAATAATACATAAAAACAAACACACACAAAATAAAGAAAACGTTTTGACTCTTACAGTACAGTACCTTGAAAAGTGCAGTAGTGCAGTACAACAGCTGGCACCCAAGGGCTGGCATCGAGTGAACAGGCAAGAAGAGTTACTGCCTGGAGGAGGGCGAGGAGGGGGGAGGTGGTAGAGCTGAAGGATCGTCAGCAACAGGAGACGGAGGGCGAGCTGCGCTGTCACTCACGCCTGACGTGGATGGCACAGGTTCCAGATGCACGTTCGCATCTTTGAAAGTTCGCAACTTGAAGGTTCATATGTAGGGGACTTACTGTAGTAGCATCACGGTTGATTGTAAGAGGCCTTTGGGAAGTGAAAACTGGTGAGGAAAGAGGAGCCCGTGTCCCAGCTCCTTTCTTTACTTCTTCCTCCAGCAAATATTTATGAAGTGCTTCTAGGTACTGGGCCTGGTCTGAGAGCTGAGAATACAGCCATGAAGAAGACTTTAACAATTGAGCGCTTGCTTTCTAGAGGGAAAAGACATAACAAATTCCAAGTAAATACGTGGTGTAATATCGAAATCATGGTGTGAAATGAGAGGCAGGATCATTACCTCCCCTCCTTTCTTCCTCTCCCCTTCCCTCTCCTGAACACCCGTACTTGAGCTCCTATAACTGAAATATGCATATGCCACAGGACTCCAATTTTAAGTGGCAAAGCAAACACTGAAGCCCAAATACTCAGACTCCAGAGCGTGTGTGTGTGTGTGTGTGTGTGTGTGTGTGTGTGTGTGTGTTTAAAGCCCCACTGATGCTGGTGGCTTAGATTTATAACTCACTGTTGATCTCTTAGGAAATGAGGGATTCTGGGGGTGGGGGAAGAACACTGATTCTTCAGGGCAGAGAATCCACTTGGCAGTAAATGTCTTCCCATCCTTCACTGGCCTTTCCTGTGCATCAGGGTGCCCTGTGCAGAGCCCGGTATATCGTCCTCATACCTGCCTCTCCCCGCAGGGCAGTGACCATCTGCCTGAGGGTCGTCGCCAACATCTTGGTGCTTCTCTCGCTGGCTGGGAGCATCTATCTCATCTACTTCGTGGTGGACCGGTCCCAGAAGCTGGCACAGTCCAAGAAGGAGCTGACGCTCTGGGAAAAGAACGAGGTACCCACACAACGGTAGCTGCCCCTCTGTTTCCTGGGTGTTTCTTAAGTGGGTTCCCTGGAAACATCTCCACGGAAAAATTGTAGTCTTCTTCTAGAGCACGGACTGTAAGAGCTTGGAGCCAGAGTGGCAACACCCAGCCTTGGCTAAATGATTTCACTGGTCTTAATGAGGAAGATTTTGATTCAAAAACACCTTCAGGCATTTGCACAGTCTTTACCTTTGAGTTTTGCTGCCGACTGTGCTTTGCTTTTCTGGCTTCGTGTGTCTTTATATACACGTTTCCAGAAACTGACTTCACCTAGACTTGCGTTAGCAACGGTACTGTCTTTCGTTGCATGTGTCAAAGTTGACCGTGTGGGGATTATTGAACATTTAGGTACTTTCCATATTTCTAAATCACAACTAATGCTTCCCAAACAGCCCCACACCAATGGCTTATTTTTTAAAACGCTCTTTCCCCTCCATTTATGGGAATGTTCCCATGAAGATTACCAAGAGGAAGGTTATAAACAATTTTATAATTCTTTATATTTATTGCAAGTTTCTTGTCCTGAACACTTGACTCAATTTACCTGTAAAGATTTGAGTGGTAGAAATAGCACAAATGCTACCTCTCAGACCACTTGTATGAAAATGATTATCATCCTTGGGATTTAAAAAACGAAGTGTGCAGGCAAGGTGGTACTTATCAATTTATCCTCAATGTACAATAATTTTTCAAAATCTGAGACTGCATTAGGTAATCTCTTCCCATACCTCTTTGTGTTTTACGTCAATTAAGTGGGTTATATATTGATAAATATGGGCTTGTGTGTAGATAGATATTTTAAAGGTAAATTCAGAAATTATTTCTTCCTTTAGCTCACACCTCTTGTGTACCAGCTAAGCCTCCGTTTTCATTTGCAGAGAAAGTACATAAGTACAGAGAAACAAGAGCCAGGCATAATTCTCTAGATAATTAATCTTCCATGTGCAGAAAGAATATTAAATTACCTCTCAGCCTTCCCTTTTCTATTCTTAACAGTTACAGTTATTTCCTTCTTCCATCCAAGGTAAGGGAAATAGCAATAGAATGAGATGGTAACTGGAGAAGGTGGCAGAGACAGCAGTAAATCCCAAAAGTCATGTGCGAGTGTCTTCAGATTAAGGAGTGTTCCTAGAAGGAATAAACCCATGGCAAAGTGGCCTTTTGAAAACAGCTAATTAGCCAAGATTTGGGGGAGGTTTTCCATGTAGGAACTGCATGACCCTCTGAATACCCGCCTCCCCGACCAAACATTAGGCTACAGACCAACTGTGAGGTGAGGGAGGCTGGAATGCGGGGCCCCGAGGAGCTCAGTGGGGCACATCCTCTCCTGGTAGGTGAGCGTGGTGGTGTCCCTCGTCACCATGCTGGCACCATCAGCCTTTGACCTCATCGCCGCCTTGGAGATGTACCACCCACGGACCACACTGCGCTTCCAGCTGGCAAGGTACCGCCACCCCTCTGTGAAATGGCTTGTTGTGGGTTACCCGTCCGGCCACCCACTGTGGGAACTCAGTCCCTCGGGAGCCAGGGCTTGCTTCGTTCCCCCCAAAACTTAGCACAGGACTTCCCCTATGGCTGCATCTCAAGAAAAGCAGGATACCACAGGAGAGAATGGTGGGGAAAAAGGGGGAAGAGGAAGCAGGGAGAGAGGAGGGGGCTGGAGAGGATGGACCAGGAGGACAGGACAGAAGAAACGGGTGAAAAGGTGGTGATGAGAACAAGAGGAGGAAGAGGAGGTGGCTGTGCTGAGATGGTCAGTGGGTGTGAATACAGGTGGTTAATGCAGACGTGAGCACAGCAGGCGGGGAGTAGGGGCGGGGGAGGGGGAGGTCAGAGGGGCCAGGCCCCTGAAACCACACTTCTCTAGCGCTGGCATCATCACTGTCTTCCCGAAAAATCCCCGTCTCTGTTAGGGTGACTGTCGCAGAGGGTGGCACTGTCCAAGCCCCGCTGATTTACCTCCCATCCCTCCCGGGTCTACAGTGTTTGGATTGTGCTTTTCTCTTGTAATGCTTGATCACATTCCACAGAACAAATTTCCCACAGATCACTTTGGGAAGAATGGCTGTCACTCAGGAGTCGGCAAGTGTTTTCCGTAAAGCACCGAATAGTAAATATTTTTGGTTGTGCGGGTCACACGGTCTCTGTGGCTCAACTCTGAGGTGGTAGCACAAAAGCAGCCACAGACAATACATCATCCAAAGGGTATGGCCGAGTTCCTTGCAACTTTATTACAAAAATAGAAGAGGGTAGGGTTTGGCTAAAAGGCTGTAGTTTGCCACGATCTTGAAGTCCAACTGTCATTTCAGAGATAGAAAAACATCACTCGAAAGATCATGGGGTGTGTGGAAGCCCCTCACCCAGGGTAGCTCTGGAAGAGACTCCCAGCCCCCCAGCCTTGAACCCTGGTCTCTGTGCTCTGCTCGGCACCTCCTCTGTTGACCTAGGAGAGAGAAGTGCCGTCCTCAGCAACTCCCTCACGGCAGGCATTGGAGAGGATCAATTCTATGATTGCATTTGGTGTAACAGAAGTCCTATTATACAGATTGGCCTCATTATTGTCGTTCAAAACTAGAGAAACAGAGGCTTCAAGAGACTTGCCCCTGATGAATTCAGGCTAATTCTAGAAATAAGAGTAGGATATATTACTTTAGTTCCACTGACTCACCAGCAGACGAAGTTACCTTTTATTCAGGGCGCAGTGAGAACCAGAGCCATGCAACACGAAGACAGCAGAGGGTTAAATTCTCTCGGTCCTTCCTTCAGCCAACAAGTGCCAAGTTGACTCTGAGGGTCCTGCCCTGTGTTAGGTGAAGACAGAGATAGAAAGGGAAGCTGAAGGGAATCCCTCCACAGTGCACAGGGAAAGCCAAGATGAGTCAGAATGATGCCCCCGGAGGTGTCCTAGCCCCTGTTTCCCTGCTCACTCCTGCACACCGGTGGCCACAGGTGGTAAACTCTACACCTGAGGAGATGAAGGCCTGTGGGGATGGGCGACTCAAAGTTCCAATCTGGAGTCTTTTCCTCATGTTAAATCTGCTTTCTCTTTTTCACCAACTGGCACTGGCTTCATGATTCTCCAAGATCCAACCACTGTCCTGTGAGAGATTTGTAAACCTGCCATTTTCCTTTCTCATCTCATTTTCCCAGACATGTTTCTGTTAAGACCCAAGGCTGCAGCCGGGGAAACTCCACGACGTGTTTCCCCAAAACCTTCCAACTCCGGGGAAACGGGCATCAAGTCTTGGATCACTGGCTGATAGAGGCTGCTGCGGGCAGGTACCATCTGCTCAAGGTTGCCCACCTGTGAGCAGGTGTAGATGTGCCCACAGCCCCTCACTGATTCAGCCCGTCTGACAGGTTCTGCCTGTATTTTGGAACCAGACCGCTGCGATCCTGAAATCTCACCCTGCCTCTTTTTAACTGTGTAAACCCGAGCAGGTGACTTAAGCCCTCCCCATGTTCAACACCCTTGTCCCTTAAGTGGGGGTTGTTTTACTATGGACCTCACAGAGTTGTGAGTCTCAAATGGGATAATGCCTGAAAAATCACTTTATAATTGATTATTGACATGACACAAGGACACGTATAATTCACACTACACTTCAGAGCCCTGCTTCCTAAACTCACACACTGTCTGCTATACCAGTGGTTCTGAAATACTGATCCAGAGATCGGCTATAGTGGAATCACCTGGGAAGGAAATAAAAGGATTCCCAGACCCCATCCAGACCTCTTGAAACAGTGTAGATTCTGGAATTCTGTATTTTTTTTTTTAATGCCCACAGTCTGATTCTGAAGGAAACCAAGTGTGGCAACCTACAACTGTCTTAGCCAAAACATGGTGGTCACTCCCAAATTGCGGTCAGTCTAGAACCGTGGAGTGGTGGTCTGGTCATTCAAGGTGGGCTTGTGGCTTTCAGGGTCCTTGTGCTGTACCTGGGAAACCTCTACAGTCTGATCATCGCCCTCTTGGACAAAGTTAACAGCATGAGCACTGAGGTGAGTGCTCCGTCCTGGGGACGTGCCCAGCCAACCACTGCCCCCTCCCCCACACCACACACACATACACACATACATACATATATACACATACACACATATACACAAACACACGCACATACACACGTATATAGGCACATACATATATACACACACACATACGCACACAAACACAGGCACATACACACATATACACAAACACAGGAACATACACAAACACGCACGTACACACATATACACACACGAACATACACACATATATAGGCACATACACACACATACACACACAAACACACGCACATACACACATATACACAAACACACGCACATACACACGTATATAGGCACATACATATATACACACACACATACGCACACAAACACAGGCACATACACACATATACACAAACACAGGAACATACACAAACACACGCACATATACACACATGAACATACACACATATAGGCACATACACACATACATACACATACACACACAAACACACGCACATACACACATATACACAAACACGCACATACACACATATACACACACACATACACACATATATAGGCACATACATATCTACACACACATACATACACAAATGCATATACACACATATATACATACACACATATACACAAACACGCACATACATATACACAAACACACGCATACACACACACACACACATACACATATATACACATGCACACACACATACACACAAACACATATACACATACATATTGAATACATACACACATATATACACATACACACACATACACACACATACACACATACATACATATATACACATACACACATATGCACATACACACATATACACAAACACAGGAACATACACAAACACGCACGTACACACATATACACACACGAACATACACACATATATAGGCACATACACACACATACACACACAAACACACGCACATACACACATATACACA
>NC_041224.1:39968722-39977841 GCF_002837175.3 Physeter macrocephalus | reverse complement strand
ATATATACACATACACATACATACACACACATACACACATATATACACATACACCCATATACACATACACACATACACACATATATACACATACACCCATATACACATACACACACACACATACACACATATATACACATACACCCATATACACACACACACACATACACATACACACATATATACACATACACACACAGATACAGAGTCATCATCAGTGTTGTCAATATCACTGCTAGTATTTGCACTCTGTTCATCCTGTTCAAAAATCAGTTCATTTGTGGTCTTCTCAGCAAAGGATAGGAAATTTGGTCTCATTTCCAAGATAAAGAAACTGAGGCCAGAATTTATAGCTAGTCATTGACAGGGCTGGAATGAGAACCTGGGTCTCTTGACTCTCTCTCCTGGAATTCCATCAGGAAAGGTTATCAACAGCTATTGTAAATGATCCCAGGAGAATGGCGGACCATGGGACTAATTTTCACTTAGACAATCAGGAGAAAATAAATATCTTATGGAGAGCAGTTCAGAGCAGGCCCCACCATCCCAGCCTAGGGTAGTGTTGGAGGTCATTTTAAACCTGCCCCACCTGTGAGGTTATCCCAAAATGGTAGGGGAAGAGGAGGCAGGGAGTAGGAGGTTTCTTTAGGGTTGTTTGCCCAAGCCATACCTTCCTAGCATCAAATCCTGCTGCTTATAAGACAGAAGAGGCCACAGGGAGAAATGGTTCTGCATCAGGGCTTTGATGTTGCATAGACTGGGTCCTTACCTGCCACTTCCTAGCAACATGACCTCGAACGTTTGACTTCAACTAGCTGAGCTTCAGTGCCTTCATCTGTAACATGGAATAATGATTCTTACCTGACACTCTTGTAAGAATGAGAAATATAACATGCTGTAACCTAGGACAGGCTCTGACACTTTGCCAGGGCCCAATCAATGCTATTCATTACAATTCTATGTTCATTACTGGACCAACTCTAGTCAAGTGGCTATCAACCAAGCTAGAGATAGTGAGAGAGAGAGACAGAGAGTCAGAGACAGAGAGAAACAGAGATAAAGAAAGAGATTATTCCCAAGCAATGCAGTGATATCCTTGGTGTTCACGATGGATTCTTATTGACACATAACTGGACAACCTTTTCTTCTTCCTTCCCTCTCTCTACAGGAAGCTGCTCCCCCAAATAGCACAAGTCATTGGATAGATTCTACCATCTTCTTTGTCACCCGGGCAGCCCCTGGAGAAGAGAAGTGGTCCACGCCTGGGCCTGGGATTGGGCTCAGGAGAAACAGCACTTGGGCCCTGAAACAAGCCAATGTTCTGACTTACACCTCGCCTCTCTCAGAGGCCAACAAGACCACCGCTTCCACCCAGAGTCTGCAAGGCCAATGCTGGGAGACATACGTTGGACAGGTGGCTCCCTCGTTCCCTTATAAAGCCCTTCCGTGTCCATTTCATCACTTAATTCTAGTGACTCTCTGAAGTGTCATTATCTCTATTTTATAGAAAAGGAAAATAAAGTTCAGTGGGGGATTAGGATTTTCCAGGTCTCAAAATGAATGATCATAGTCAGTGTAAAGACTCAGGCAGTATTAACGATGTGCTTGGCCCTGTTCTAAGTGCTTAGTCTAGAATCGTATTATCATCCGTAGAAGCAGAGATGAGGAAACCGAAGCACGAGAGTTTAAGTAACTTGCCCCAAAACACAGATAGTAAAAGCAGAATGAAGGGGACTTCCCTGGTGGTCCAGTGGTTAAGACTTAGCCTTCCAATTCGGGGGATGAGGGTTCGAGCCCTGTTCGGGGAGCTAAGATCCCACATGCCTTGCGCCAAAAAACCAAAATATAAAACGGAAGCAATATTGTCACAAATTCAATAAAGACTTTAAAAATGATCCACATTAGAAAAAAAAAGCAGAATGAAGCCCTAAACCCAGACATCTGCTCCAAACTCTGTGCTCTGAACCCCTCGCCCTTTCACCTTCACTATATCCCATGATCACACCTCAAGTAGTCTCCTGTGGCTCAGAACCATAGACTTTTTCCCTGGCTTTGTGTAACGCTGGCCTCAGACATCAAAATTCAAATTAACAAATATTTGATGAGCAGCTATCATGTGCCAGAAATGAAGTCGCCATCGGAGGGGGCCCAGTGGCTCAAGCCAGGGGAATGAAGAGAGAAGGGAGGACCCCAAGGAAGAGGTGGACGGTGGGAAGGGCAGGGCGTGGTGGCATCCAAGGACACCTTGTGTTGCAGGAAATGCTGAAGCTCTCCATCATTGACATGCTCTTCACTGTGGCCAGCATTCTGCTCATAGACTTCTTCCGAGGACTTTTCGTTCGGTACTTAAGTGACTACTGGTGTTGGGACATGGAGAGCAAGTTTGTAAGTAAGATGCCATGTCCACTGGGGAAGCTCATGTGGCCAGATCCATCCTTTCCTGATGGCCAGGCTGGGAAACTGACATGGCTGAGAGAAAATACGTGAGGGAAGAGGGAAAGGCTGTACAAAGCTGAGTTTCCGTTTCTTTCTTACATTTACCATTTGCTGGGATGGCCTCACAGACAATGATCTCAACGTTATCTAGGCGAGCAAAGAATTCTGTGTATTTGACTTTAGTGAACTGGTTTATGCAAAGAAATTTGGAACGTTTTTTAATGCAGAAGTTCGTTTTCTCTTGTAGCCTGAATACGGGGAATTCAAAATAGCAGAGAACGTGTTACATTTAGTCTACAACCAAGGAATGATTTGGTACGTAGCAAAGCTTCTTCCTGCTGTGCTTACATCTAATCTGGGCTAAGATTTTAATTTACCGAGTCTGGATGGGACATGACCATAATAAACACAGTCATAAGAGTCAAGAAGAGACATAAACAGTTTCTAATTGAACTATTTCACATATATAGTGATTTCAGTAATGGTTTTCTAAGCATTTTGCAGAAAGGAATGAGGAAGGAAATAGTCCGTTTTTAGGCCACTATCGGTCACTGAAAAACAAACAAAACTGCACAAGAACCAGTAGAATAAGCTGCTGGGGAGGATTGCGGGGAGGCTAGGAGGAGAGGCTGCTGACCCCCGAGGAGGACTTCCATCAGTGGCTGTGTCACAGCTGGGGAGCCTGCCTTTAGCTACCCACTCTCCTTCCGTACTCGCACTTGGACATTGAGCCCAGGTGCACGACCATCCCCCAGAAAGATAGACCCATCCTGGGGGAGGTCTGCTCACCCAGGGCAACTCCCAGCCAAGGCAGTCATGTTCCTAAAGATACTAAAGGCTGAAAGGGATCATCTGATCGACATGGACATGTGTGTCCATGGGGACACGGCGGAGAGCTCCCTAACCGTCCCTCCAAATCTGGCTTTCCCTACTGGACTACAAAAAGTGCTATTTGTTAAAATACAAGCAAATGACGAAAAAGAAGAACCTGGGTGTCCCATACCTTCAGAAGACAGAATCTCTCTTCATAATCATTCAGTAAAATGCAGGAGGAATGGAATATCAAGTAATATCGCTTTACTCAAATTCTGTATTCTTAGAGTCCACTTATTTTGAAAAATATTTTCACAAATACAGTATTAAAAATAATACAAAACATTTACGTAACGTTTGCCAGAATGTTGGGCACGGTTTTACCTGTGATAACTGGTTTAATCCTTAGGGAAACCCTATGAGGTAAATAGTATTATTTTCTGCATTTTAAATATGAGGAAACTGAGGAAAAGAGAAGCTAAGTGTCTCACCTGATGTGAGAAACCAAAAGTATTTTTAAAAAGAGTTTTACTTATTAAACCTCTCCTTGTATCTATTTTCCTGCTGCTAAATCCAAACTTCACAAGTATTGCCTTGAATGAACATCCAGTATAAGCAGATTTAGCCTTAGAGTCAGAAGATCTGGGTTTAATTCCATATTTGGCACTTATTTGCAGGGTAGATATACCTCTGTTTTCCTGGGATGTTATCCCAGATCTGTCACTCTCAAAGGTCTCTCAGTTTGGTTGATATAGGGTCACCCTTTTATTAGTCTCTGAGCAAATCACCTAATTTTCCCAGACCCACCTTTCATGTCTAAAAACTTTGGACATTTACCCCTCCTTTTATGGTTGCAGAAGGTTAAATGGGCCAAAATGTGTGAGGGTGCTTAGCACAAGGTCCAACAAAAGTAGCTCTGCTCCGCATAATGTTGACCAAATCTGAAAGTCAAGAATGTATTAACGTAGCCCCACCAACCCCATAGACAGGCAAAATCTAGAGCTTGCCCGAAACCGCAGTTATCCACTATTTGCCTCTTGACTGGAAGAGGGTCTTTCCTTTGCTAAGCGTGAAGAGGCAGGAGACACTTAGCATCCTTGTGCCAAGAGGATATTTTAAAACGGGCTCCCTGCTCATCTGCAGGAGTGACTTGCCTTATCTCCAGCGGGTGGAAGGTTGGGGTCTCAGATCTCCAGGGGCTTCTTCAGTCCTTTGAGCACAGAGTATAAATCTCAAGCTCTCAGAGCCAAGATAGACCAGAGGAGAACAGACGCTAACTGGCCTCCCACTGTGGTTTCAGGATGGGCGCATTCTTCTCGCCATGTCTCCCTGCCTTCAACGTCCTCAAACTCATGGGTCTCATGTACCTGCGCAGCTGGGCCGTGCTGACCTGCAACGTGCCCCACCAGCAAGTCTTCCGAGCCTCCAGGTCAGTGAGCGTCAAGTCCGCTTCACAGAGAGAATTCACATCACCCACGCTCGCCTTAGCCAGAGTGACCTCCAGCAAGGGGGTCTCCCCAGCTCCCTGCCTGTCAAAGTCTTGTCCACCCTCCAGTTGCCTTTCCTCCCTGAAGCCATTGCCAATGCCCCACCCTTCAAATGAATCATGACTCTTCTGAAGCTCATGCCACATCTTTTACAACTTTTTACCGAAGTTTAATAATCATCCAGAAAGGGCACACATCACAAATATCCGGCTTGATGAATATTCACAAACTGAACACGACTCTGTAACCAGCGCCGCCCCCCCACCCCCAGATGGAGAAACAGAACAAGAACAGCACCCAGAAGCCCCCTTGTACTCGACTGCGGTCACTACCAGCTTCTAACAGAATAATTCGTTCCCGCCGCCACACCGTTTTTTACTTGATGTAAATAGAATCACACTCAGTATGACCTCTTTTATTCCTGTCTTCTTCTCAGTATTGTGCTTGTGAGAATCACCTCACTGAGGACACCCCCCGCAATTTCTTCATCCATCCTCCTGTGGTTAGCTATAATGAATAACACTGCCTTGAACGTTCTCACGCATGTCCTTTGTTGGGTACATACCTAGGACTGCGCTTGCTGGCTCACAGGCCACGCGTGTGTTCTCCTCTAGGAGAGAGCGCCAACTATTTTGCCAAACCGGAGGCGCCCTTTCCACTCGCCCCAGCATCATGTGAGAGTTCCAGTTGTCCCACAACCTTGTCAACACTTGTTCTTCTCTGTATTTTTCACTTTAGCCATTTTGGTGAATTCATATCACATTTTGAACACCTTGATTAGAACTCATTTATTGTATTTTGACATAATAGTTATTGATGTGGGTGTGTATCAGTGTCTTTCAAACTTTTTGACAATAATCAGCATGACAGTGTATTTATCTTTCACCTAGTGACTGGTGTAGATGCATATATTCATATATATGTTTTATATATAATTTATATATGAATGTATATATATGAATATATATATGTGAATATATATATGAATATATATGAATATATATACATGAATATATATACATGAATATATATTCATTGACATCTGTGTATGCCTATATATAAAAATACATGCATACATATATACACACACATAAATATACATAACATAAACATACATATAAATGGATACACACATATATTTAGTGTATATATGTGTGTGTGTGTCTATACATATATATAAAGAGAATGTGTGTATATAAATAGAGAAATGTTTCACAAATTAACACTCACCTACTTAGCCACATTGTATGTGCCCTGATATTTTCTGTTCTCTTCTAGTCCAGTCTATTTCATTAGAGAGAGAGAGAGCATGCTGGCTGAGAGTCTCAAGATTAACAGACCATTCATTCTCTTTCAGGACTATATACAGGGCCTTGCACACCAAACAGACCTGTGCTGCCCTCAGGGGAAGCCTGGGCAGCCGAGCTTTCAGACCAGCTTAGGGCCCAGGGCCCAGGGCTTACTCAGGCAGACCATTCACCCTGAGCAGCCAGGAGCAGAGCAGATAAGAGGTTGAGGGAGACATCCACGTGAGAGAGTCAAGAACCGTAACAAAAGAGTCAAACCATCCTCAGACATAGGGGACAAGTTCAAGGCTGGGAGCAGGACAGGGAACCACTAGGTAAGGACTCAGCTGGGTGGGGCAAAGGTGCTAAGATTTTTCCATGAATTAAGTTTATTGTGTGATGGCCACGGGGTCACCCGTCTCTTGGTTTGAGGTGGACAGGTGCTCAGCAAGCGTTTAGTAGATGAACAGGTTGGGCTGAGTGATCCACGAATTCCCTTTGAGCATCCATTTCTAGTTTGCTAAATCGCCTGCGATCCTATAACAGAGCCTTTCCTAGGCAGTGATGGGAGGAGGAATTTTCTGTTTGCAAAGAGTCAGGGCTACAGTTTCTGTGTCGGTTTTTTTTTTGGGGGGGGGAGCAGGGCGGTGCACTTACATCATCCGCAGCTGGCCAGAGAGTGAACTCAGTGCCTGGCACTTGGTTTCTTTACAGATCCAACAACTTCTACCTGGCAATGCTCCTGTTTATGCTCTTCCTATGCATGCTGCCAACCGTTTTTGCTATCGTCCGGTACAAGCCATCTCTAAATTGCGGGCCATTTAGGTAAGTTCTCTTAGTTCAGTCCACTCGGCCTGGAGCTACTGACAGCTATAGAGGAAGGACCCCCGCATCGAACTGAATTCTCCTTCTGGCTCACAAAACAGGTCAACAGCAGAGAAAAACTTCTAACTCATGTCTTTTGAATCCAAGACCATTGCCCTTTCCTTGCTAAGCAGGCTGCCCTCAAGTATCATCCTGTCTGTGCTCATCTTTAAAAGACACAGCCCACTTCAAATGAAAACGGGAAACGGCATTGCTCCAAGGCTAGAAGGAAATTCTACCTGGTCAATCTTTCCCTTCCAGAACTCAGAAAGCTTTTATTAAAAGATAGTCCATGTCACTTTTGATTCGACATTATCTAGCTGCATCAAGACAGAAGTCCCTTGAGTTACCTTCACCTAGCATTAGTCAGTTTTGATACAACATATATGTAACATTTAGAGTCTATCTTTGTATGCATTATACACACACACACACACACACACACACACACACACACACACACACACCATGTGGTTATTGACCCCATCTTCAAACCTACATGTTAATTAAATGACTACTTCAGATGAAATCATTTCAGGAAGTTATGTATCTTTCACATTCATCAGATACTTACTTTAGCTTTGAAACTGACTTTGAGGGTTGGACTCTAGCTAGCTAGCCTTTTTTCTTTTTTTTTTTAATGGCTTGCAGGATGCTTCTGCCAAAAGCAATATAATCTGGAATTATGGTTTTCTTTCTCACAGTGGACAAGAGAAAATTTATGACATCGTGTCAGAGACGATTGAGAAGGATTTTCCCGCATGGTTTGGCTCTGTGGTTGGGTACGTCAGTAGCCCTGTGGTTATCCTGCCAGCTGTGCTGCTGCTTTTGTGAGTACTTTCCTGCCTGCTTTGGGGGGGCTTCTGCGCGTTTGGCCAGGAAGAAAGCGCTGCTTTCCAATAATTGTATAAATTCAATGAGTTCATTCAAAAGTCACTTACGGAGCCTGATGATCTGAGCAGGGACGCTGCATCACACAGGGGCCAGGGAGGCAGAGCATGATTGATACATCAACAGCATTTCGGCGATCGCTGTGGCCATGATCATGGGGTTGAATGTGATTATCATTATCTTATTTTCCGGAAGTTTAATCTCAACATGGAATTTTACAGTGCAGCTAACTTGCGTCTGTTTTAACTTAAAGGGGAAAGAACATCAAGTAGTTGATCCAATACTCCTACCATGATGCATAGTAACATGCCTCTCCCATCTTCACTCCTTCCTTCTTGCTGTCATCCGTGCAGAATTCCGGGTCAATGGAGGTTGCTTTGAAAATCAGGAGAGAGAAAAGGAAAGCAGCTCCTTCCCAGCACTTGCCAGCTTGAAAACTCACTGATACCTTTTGTCCTCAGGGGGTGGTGGGGTGGTCAGTGGGTAGCCCACATCTGGCCGGGAACACAAAAGCCCGACGGGGGGGATGAAATGCACTCACCGCCCTGTGCTGTTCTGCCCTAGCATGCTCATCTATTACCTTCAGAGCATCGCAAGATCCTTAAAGCTCAGCAACCACCAGCTCAGAACGCAGATCCAAAATGCAAGTATTACGTAACCTTTGCTATCGTGAATGTGCTGTCAACCATCTGACTGATTTCCCTGGCCAGGGAATACCAGTGAGGTCACATTTTCAAATTACTAGGACTCTTGGCCACCTGCTAGAGTGCAAGGCCACCCCTCCCCGGCCAGGATCTCCCAGGGCTGTTTCTAAGAATACCCAGGCCCTCAATTGCCAGAATGAGCCTCCTCTCCTAGAGGCCTTGCTCATGCCCTCAGCACTTCAGCTCCCCCTCCTGTGGCCACAGCAAGCTTGCAATGTACTGGGCTCTTCTGCTGGCTGCACTGACTGGGCGGGGAGAAAGGGCTCCTCCCTAATCCCATGTCGAGTTGGACATCTGAGCCCAAAGACACTGTTTGGACCCAAAGACCCACCTTCTTCGTATCTTTTAAATTCTGGTTGTCATTACAGTAAGTCCCCTACATACGAACAAGTTCCGCTCCGAGAGCGCAATCGTAAGTCCAATTTGTTCCTAAGTCCAACAAAGTTCGCCTAGGTACCCAACTAATACAATCAGCTACAGAGTACTGTACTGTAGCAAATCGTAAGTCCAATTTGTTCCTAAGTCCAACAAAGTTCGCCTAGGTACCCAACTAATAACAATCAGCTACAGAGTACTGTACTGTAACAGGTTTATAATACTTTTCACACAAATAATACATAAAAAACAAACACAAAAAA
>NC_041224.1:39959980-39968122 GCF_002837175.3 Physeter macrocephalus | reverse complement strand
ACACACACACACACACACACACACACACACACACACACACACACCATGTGGTTATTGACCCCATCTTCAAACCTACATGTTAATTAAATGACTACTTCAGATGAAATCATTTCAGGAAGTTATGTATCTTTCACATTCATCAGATACTTACTTTAGCTTTGAAACTGACTTTGAGGGTTGGACTCTAGCTAGCTAGCCTTTTTTCTTTTTTTTTTTAATGGCTTGCAGGATGCTTCTGCCAAAAGCAATATAATCTGGAATTATGGTTTTCTTTCTCACAGTGGACAAGAGAAAATTTATGACATCGTGTCAGAGACGATTGAGAAGGATTTTCCCGCATGGTTTGGCTCTGTGGTTGGGTACGTCAGTAGCCCTGTGGTTATCCTGCCAGCTGTGCTGCTGCTTTTGTGAGTACTTTCCTGCCTGCTTTGGGGGGGCTTCTGCGCGTTTGGCCAGGAAGAAAGCGCTGCTTTCCAATAATTGTATAAATTCAATGAGTTCATTCAAAAGTCACTTACGGAGCCTGATGATCTGAGCAGGGACGCTGCATCACACAGGGGCCAGGGAGGCAGAGCATGATTGATACATCAACAGCATTTCGGCGATCGCTGTGGCCATGATCATGGGGTTGAATGTGATTATCATTATCTTATTTTCCGGAAGTTTAATCTCAACATGGAATTTTACAGTGCAGCTAACTTGCGTCTGTTTTAACTTAAAGGGGAAAGAACATCAAGTAGTTGATCCAATACTCCTACCATGATGCATAGTAACATGCCTCTCCCATCTTCACTCCTTCCTTCTTGCTGTCATCCGTGCAGAATTCCGGGTCAATGGAGGTTGCTTTGAAAATCAGGAGAGAGAAAAGGAAAGCAGCTCCTTCCCAGCACTTGCCAGCTTGAAAACTCACTGATACCTTTTGTCCTCAGGGGGTGGTGGGGCGGTCAGTGGGTAGCCCACATCTGGCCGGGAACACAAAAGCCCGACGGGGGGGATGAAATGCACTCACCGCCCTGTGCTGTTCTGCCCTAGCATGCTCATCTATTACCTTCAGAGCATCGCAAGATCCTTAAAGCTCAGCAACCACCAGCTCAGAACGCAGATCCAAAATGCAAGTATTACGTAACCTTTGCTATCGTGAATGTGCTGTCAACCATCTGACTGATTTCCCTGGCCAGGGAATACCAGTGAGGTCACATTTTCAAATTACTAGGACTCTTGGCCACCTGCTAGAGTGCAAGGCCACCCCTCCCCGGCCAGGATCTCCCAGGGCTGTTTCTAAGAATACCCAGGCCCTCAATTGCCAGAATGAGCCTCCTCTCCTAGAGGCCTTGCTCATGCCCTCAGCACTTCAGCTCCCCCTCCTGTGGCCACAGCAAGCTTGCAATGTACTGGGCTCTTCTGCTGGCTGCACTGACTGGGCGGGGAGAAAGGGCTTCTCCCTAATCCCATGTCGAGTTGGACATCTGAGCCCAAAGACACTGTTTGGACCCAAAGACCCACCTTCTTCGTATCTTTTAAATTCTGGTTGTCATTACAGTAAGTCCCCTACATACGAACAAGTTCCGCTCCGAGAGCGCAATCGTAAGTCCAATTTGTTCCTAAGTCCAACAAAGTTCGCCTAGGTACCCAACTAATACAATCAGCTACAGAGTACTGTACTGTAGCAGGTTTATAATACTTTTCACACAAATAATACATAAAAAACAAACACAAAAAATAAAGAAAACATTTTGACTCTTACGGTACAGAACCTTGAAAAGTGCAGTAGTACAGTACAACAGCTGGCATCCAGGGGCTGGCATTGAGTGAACAGGCAAGAAGAGTTACTGACTGGAGGAGGGTGAGGAGGGGGGAGATGGTAGAGCTGAAGGACCGTCAGCAATAGGAGACGGAGGGCGAGCTGCGATGTCACTCACACCTGACGCTGATGGAACGCACTTTCACATCGCTGAAAGTTCGTAACTTGAAGGTTCATATGTGGGGGACTTACTATACCTTCTCTCCCATCTGGGGCTCAAACCGTAGATCTCAGAACAGTCAGAGGGAAACCAACACTCCCCAATCCTTCCACAGTTTCTCCTCCTCTGCACACCCCAGGTGCTCCCCCGGGGCCAGGACTGGGGCGAGGCAAGCGAGGCACCAGGCTGCCAAACTTAGAGGCACAGACTCTCAGGGTCACACCGACCCTGCACTCCCACAGCCCCAAGAGTGAGCACCTACTTAAATTTGACCCCTGGATACCTTACTTGCTTCACCCAGCCCCAGAACCCCTTGCAAAAAACTTCCACCTTTCTCCATTTAAAAAAAAACAACTCTCACAAATATCAATTCATGTAAAGAAACACCAACTCATTTCATATATAGTCAAATAAGAAATGCATCTAGGAACTTCCCTGGTGGTCCAGTGGTTAAGACTCCGTGCTCCTACTGCAGGGGGCCCAGGTTTGATCCCTGGTTGGTCGGGGAACTAAGATCCCACGTGCCACATGGCATGACCACAAAAAAAAAAAAAAAAAAAGAAGGAAATGCATCTGGAGTTGCAAAGGGCATTTTTATGGAAACACACATCTCCCGTGTGGTTGATCCATATTTTCTCTTTTGTGTCTCAGCCAAACCATGCTTAGAAGAATCTCAACATGGTCTATCAAAGAGCTGCCCCTAAAAATGAAACTTGCCAGGGATAAAACTTCAGCTCTCAGGTGTCAGCGTTTATTCATTCAAGTAACAGGCTTAGGACCAGAGCACACTGTCCCCAGGAGATAGCAGTAGCTCAGACATGGCCCAAAGGATTAGCAGTGATACCTACATCATTCCCCACCCCCACCCCCAAGAACAGTACAGCAAGTCCCCTACACACGAACCTTCAAGTTGAGAACTTTCAAAGATGCGAACATGCCCCTGTATGCCAGCTGTTGTGCTGTATTACTGTGCTTTTCAAGGTACTGTACTGTAAGATTAGAAATGTTTTCTTTATTTTTTGTGTTTGTTTTTTATGTATTATTTGTGTGTGCTTGTTTGTTTTTGTGTATTATTTTGTAATAGTATTATAAACCTATTCCAATACAGTACTATATAGCCCATTGTGTTAGTTGGGGACCTAGGCTAACTTTGTTGGACTTACGAACAAATTGGACTTACAAACGCACTCTCGGAATGGAACCCGTTTCATATGTAGGGGACTTAACTGTATTTGTTACTCCTTCCTGCTAAATCCAAAACAAACATATGGTTATCATTTATATTTTAGGCAAGATCTGAAGATAAGAAAAAGGTTGCCCAAATGGTAGAAGGTAAGTACACACAAAAATTCCCGATGTCTCAGTTGGTGAGCATTTTAAAAAAACAGCAGTTTAAGGTTCATCACGAATAAACATTCCTACTCAACTGTGGCTTTCACAATTAACTAGAAACAATAAAAATCTAGGGATATAAATGTTGGTTTATAGCTATAATTTTTACATCAGACCCAGACCTGTGAATAACCCCAAAACACGTCTGAAATCACAAGGAAATATTGAAGTTGGAGAGAGAAAGAAGCACAAAAATCTGAAGAAAACCCGTAAGAACATCTTGGCCTTATTCACTTTTGTGTACTTCCTCTCAATGGCCGGTTTTTTTCCTTGCAAGCCCCCCTCCCCAGTTCTCTGCCCCTTAGGTCATGTCCTCTCTGTCCCTGCCTGCAGAGCAATGCCAGGTGGGCAGGTCCAGCCATGAAAACAGATTCCCTAGTATGAAATCCAAACCCAGCGGGCACACTTCTTCCCATCTTCCCCAGCAGCACCTGGACACACTTGTTCCCATCTGGGCTCATCGAGGGAAAAGGAAAGAGCCTCCCTGTAGAAAGAATGATAATACAAGGAGCACAAGTCTGGTGTGGGCTGAAGGGAGGGGAAAGTGGGCGGGTGCAGCTCAAAGGAAACATGTCTGCCACTTGGAGCCACTAATAAGATCAGTGGGCAACGACAAAATGGCGTACGTAGTCCATATTCTTCCTCAGAAAATAAACAAAAATGAGACCCTAAAAGGCTTTGTTGGCCAACTCCTTTGTCTGCTTCAATGCAGAGCTAATTGGGACGGTTGTGTTTCCTTCCAAGAAAATGCCTGAGTAAGAGTCATGAGGCCTAAGCGTTGTGTTTGCTCCATCCACTTCCTCAGAGAGCAAGCCTACAGATTAAAAACTGCTATGGAAAGTGACATGTGCACACTGCTGTATTTAAAATAGATAACCAACCAAGAAAATGCCTGAGTAAGAGTCATGAGGCCTAAGCGTTGTGTTTGCTCCATCCACTTCCTCAGAGAGCAAGCCTACAGATTAAAAACTGCTATGGAAAGTGACATGTGCACACTGCTGTATTTAAAATAGATAACCAACAAAGCCCTACTGTATAGCACAGGGAACTCTGCTCAATGTTCTGTAACAACCTAAATGGGAAAAGAATTTGAAAAAGAATAGATACATGTACCTGCATAACTGAATCACTGTGCTGTACACCTGAAACTAACACAGCACTGTTAATCAACTATATTCCAATATCAAATAAAAAAAATTTTTAAAAACTGCTATGGAAAGAGACTGCAGCTCATGTTATAAAATTCCACTGTAATTATCAAGTATTATTTGCCGATGACACATAATTAAGTTTAGTTCAGGTTGCCTTCAAAAACTAGGAACTTTCTCAGGATAACAATACTGTCATCTAATGTTTTTCAAGCCCAAGACCACACCTTTTTTTCAGAATGCTCTGTGAACTCTTTCCAGAAAATCATAATTATCATCTAAGCTTCATCGTATCCATTGTATAGATAAAGAACCAGAGCCCCAAATCTGGTGAATAACCCACTTTGCTAATGGGGGCATCAGATGGTGCATGTGTAAAGCCTCGGGGTTCATTTGATTCCTCCCACACTCCCTTCCAGCTCCAACTCTCAGTGAAGAAATGATTTGAATTATGAAATGTTTGTCACCCGTGGGGTCAGGAGTATCTGCAAGGGCACACAACTGTTTGTAGACCCACCTGTTGGAAGTCAGGACACTTGCAGCGAAACCAACCTGAGCGTGTCCCCCCTTAGCTTGTCTTCCCCTCACCCTCTCTCTTCCTGCAGCCCGCATCCAAACCCAAGAAGAAAGCACCAAGAGGTTTCCAAAGGACAGCGATTTCGGCAGCCAGCTGTCCTCGGCTCACTCGGCGACACCTCAAAACAATGGCAATGTGGTCAGTTTCGACTCATCAAGTAGCAAGAGTAGCAGGGTGGAGACCATCACCCAGCCCACGCCCCCGAGTTCCCAGCCAGGACCTGGCAGTCCCAGCTTGCCTCTTCCTGGCATCTCCAGATCCGGGCACAACTCTACCAGGTGAGTTAACTGCAGCTTGGCAGGAAATCTGCCTCCTGGGTAATACTTACCAGTGATGGCCCAGAGACATAAAGAGCAGGATACAAAGCCATTAGGGATGCTGAAACGTTAGGGACAGCAACGGATAAGGAAGGATTAGGTGATGAAAAGGAGCAGAAGACCAAAGCATTATTTTCCCATTGAGAAGAACACAGATCTTTCAGAGCAGAAGAGACTGTCCCAGTCATCCAAACCTGATGGAGCGTTTTAGAAGGATAAAAATTAGTTCTTATTTTTGTTGTGCTTATTTCCAAATATAAAATAAGTTATAGTTCAGTTTTTGTTCATCAAAAAAAACAAAAACAAAAACAAAAAAACCATTAGGGCTTCAAAGGCCCTAACAGGTTCAGGAAGTAAGAGCCATTAAATTCAATTTCTGCCTGAAGGCCACAAGGCCATTTCTGCCTGTTGACAGCTGGTATTGAGAAGAAATGAGGGGACAAAGTTTGTCAAACGGGACAAATTCTTCCTCCTCGGCCTTCTGCCATATAACCTATAAGCAAACTTTCCTGCCAACCTAGGGTATTTATTTCTATAGCCTAAGAAAAGAAAATGCCTTAACAAAATTTTTTTTTCCATTGGGGACCTGGTTTAATGAATAGAGGGGTTAATTTTAATTAGAATATTAGTTGTTTGCTTGTCAATGGCAGCAACACTCTAACTCAAAAAATTCCAAATTGGCCTAATCCAAACATGTTTGTATTGTAAAGAATTCTCTAGTATCTAATTCAACAAACTTTTATTGAGAATCAACTCTATCGTACTCTCTGTGATGGATACTACAGATTAATCAGAAACATCTCTGCCTCCAAGAGTTGAAAGTATAGTGAGAGAAGGATGTATTTAAATATTAGATAATGTGATCAATGCTATGCTTCTGTGATAAACAGTATGTTTTCAGAGGCCAAGGGGGATTGAGATAAAGTCTACGTGGAGAATGCATAAATATTTCATAGGAGAAATTATATTGGACTTGGACCTTAAAAATTAAGTAAGAGCTCACCAAATGGAGAAGAATCAAGACTGTACCATAGTGTTGAGTAATAAACTGGTATTAATGAAAAGCTATTTTTTAAAATTAAGACTTAAAGAAAAACAAACCAATTCTTGTATTTCTGGGATAAACGACACTTGGTCACAGTGTACGATTCTTTTTATTTATTAAGAAAGAAACTAGAATATGTTCCAGAGCATTCTTGGTTGGTTATAGACAGTATTGCCTAAGCCATATACCAGTTTTTTTTAAAAGAAGTTTGCAGTTCTTAGTCAATTAATTCCCTCTATGAAAAGGAGACGATGACATGTGCTGTAAAAAAAAAAAAAAGGTTACTCTGTGAGATGATGAGTGTGTTAATTAGCTTGACTGCGGTAATCATTTCACAGTGGATACATATATTAAATCAAGTTGTACACATTAAACATATGCAATTTTTATTTGTCAGTTATACTTCAATAAAGATGGGGAGGAAAAGGTCAATTACTGTTCCACTGTCTAGGTACGCTATGACTTATTTAACCAATCTCCATTTAATATTTTTGGGGGGGGATATAGAAAAAATGTTATAAAGAAAACACAAAAAATTTAAAAATAAAAAAATAAAAACCAAAAAGAAAAAAAGAAGGTACCATAGTGGAGAATAAGCATGAACAAAGGTATGATGTTATGAAGAAGTGAGGCATCTTTGGGAAGAGACTGCAGCAAAGAGAGCCTGGAGGGAAGCCAGAGATGACGCTGGAAAGAAGTGTAATACAGACCACTAAGGCCTTTGAGTCTCTTTGGAGTTGGGCCTTTATCTCTTTTTTTTAATTTTATTGAAGTATAGTTGATTTACACAACAGTGTTAGTTTCAAGTGTACAGCACAGTGATTCAGTTATATAAACATGTATATACATATATATTTTTTGCATATTCTTTTCCATTATAGGTTATTACAAGATACTGAATATATCAATAGTTCCCTGTACTATACAGTAGGACGTTGTTGTTAAAATTTTTTTTTTATCTTTTATGTTTTCACTTCAGACTGGCTATATTATCGGCAAGATCTTTTATATTTTAGTTCCAGGCTGGCCAAGTTATGGGCAAGATCATTTCTGCATTTGTATGGGCCAATTATTTCAGTTGTACCTACACATAAGAAAGCAGTAGAACCCTGTGTTCTTTTCAGGGAGGTAGGACATCTAGAAGGATGCACTGACCCTAACTTACATGGAGAATTATATCTGATCTGAATGTAACACAGTGAAAGCAATATAGGTAATATATAGGAGAGTTGTTTGGCAGGGGTAAGGGGTGAGGTTGTTTTGTTTTTAAAGACAATGACTAAGTGAACAAAGACTTCGAAATCTTGCTATATTAGGAGTTGTCTTCATGTATCTATTGGGCTTTGGTACAGAGGAGAGATACCAATAGTCCTGGATAGGTGTCGACTGAAAAAAAATGCACAACCTAAAATTTGAGAATTATGTTTCATTTGGTGGACTTACTGAGAACTATGGCCTGGGACACGGCCTCTCAGATGGCTCTGAAGGACCGTTCCAAAGAAGGAGCTAGGAGGGCTCCCCTGGTGGCGCAGTGGTTGAGAGTCCGCCTGCCGATGCAGGGGACACGGGTTCGTGCCCCGGTCTGGGAGGATCCCACATGCCGTGGAGCGGCTGGGCCCGTGAGCCATGGCCGCTGAGCCTGCGCGCCCGGAGCCTGTGCTCCGCAACGGGAGAGGCCACAACAGTGAGAGGCCTGCGTACC
>NC_041224.1:39913973-39959858 GCF_002837175.3 Physeter macrocephalus | reverse complement strand
TTTTGCATATTCTTTTCCATTATAGGTTATTACAAGATACTGAATATATCAATAGTTCCCTGTACTATACAGTAGGACGTTGTTGTTAAAATTTTTTTTTTATCTTTTATGTTTTCACTTCAGACTGGCTATATTATCGGCAAGATCTTTTATATTTTAGTTCCAGGCTGGCCAAGTTATGGGCAAGATCATTTCTGCATTTGTATGGGCCAATTATTTCAGTTGTACCTACACATAAGAAAGCAGTAGAACCCTGTGTTCTTTTCAGGGAGGTAGGACATCTAGAAGGATGCACTGACCCTAACTTACATGGAGAATTATATCTGATCTGAATGTAACACAGTGAAAGCAATATAGGTAATATATAGGAGAGTTGTTTGGCAGGGGTAAGGGGTGAGGTTGTTTTGTTTTTAAAGACAATGACTAAGTGAACAAAGACTTCGAAATCTTGCTATATTAGGAGTTGTCTTCATGTATCTATTGGGCTTTGGTACAGAGGAGAGATACCAATAGTCCTGGATAGGTGTCGACTGAAAAAAAATGCACAACCTAAAATTTGAGAATTATGTTTCATTTGGTGGACTTACTGAGAACTATGGCCTGGGACACGGCCTCTCAGATGGCTCTGAAGGACCGTTCCAAAGAAGGAGCTAGGAGGGCTCCCCTGGTGGCGCAGTGGTTGAGAGTCCGCCTGCCGATGCAGGGGACACGGGTTCGTGCCCCGGTCTGGGAGGATCCCACATGCCGTGGAGCGGCTGGGCCCGTGAGCCATGGCCCGTGAGCCTGCGCGTCCGGAGCCTGCGCTCCGCAACGGGAGAGGCCACAACAGTGAGAGGCCCGCGTACCGCAAAAAAAAAAAAAAAAAAAAAAAAAAAGAAGGAGCTAGGAGATAACAGCAGTTTTTGCTGAAAAAAACCCACGCAGTTGAACATCAAAGTCTTACTGCTAATCACAAAAAGACAGACATTTCAAGTTAATGATTTTAGTGCTTTTCTATCTTTGAAGTTATTCCTTTGATACACATCTTAACTATCTAGGGCCAGTATCTTGTTTTTCTCCATCCCAAATTCCCCGTAGGGTACACCGTCAGGGCAGCCGCAGTGACCAATGGCTTTACATCCTTTGTTTTCTGAAATGACAGGTGACATTCTTTGTCCACATAGGCTATGGGGAAGAAGTGTCCAAGAACCTGGACAGCTGCATGGCAGAGATAGTGAGGGGCAGTGTTCCCAGCATGTGCTCCACAGTTCTTAGGCCCACTACGTGCTCCTGGACAAAGGGAGGTCTCCGTGATGAAATACACTAGCACAACACTCTTTGCCCTCCATGGAGATTCACTGTGCACATCATTACATTAAGGGTTCTGAGAATTCCAGCAGTAAAGAAATCTATTTAGCCCAGTTCCCCGAAGCCTCCTGTGCATGCAATCCACTGGACACCCATTAGGAAATTTTTTTTTTTTGTCCTCGCTGCACGGCATGTGGGATCTTAGTTCCCCGAGCAGGGATCAAACCCATGCCCCCTGTGGTGGAAGCACAGAGTCCTAACCACTGGACCACTGGGAAATTCCCCAGTGGACACCCATTAACATTTCAGAACAAGTTTCAGTGGAAGTGCCGAGAACTGCTGTTCTGGCTCGAAGTGCTGGGACAGCATAGGGGTCTGTGAGCACCAAGGCTGCAGGTGTTTAACCACATCTGTCTTTCAGGTATCCACGTGGCCTGTGTGCAAGCACAGGTGATCTTTACAGGAAGAGATCCTGCACGCCTGGAATGTTTACAAAGCACATCGAAGACGTTCACTCGGAGCCTCTTTTCCGAAAAGACCTTCAGCAAATGGACCACGGATCAAGGGTCTCAGCCTTGGTGCCACGGGGTCGTAGGTCCCGTGCCCCCAGATACTATATGGTTAATGAACGTGATCCTTACCAAAATCACCATTCAACTTTCTGGCCAGAAAGACGTTTCAAGGTAGACATCTTTGGGGACGCTGTGGAGATGTACCCCAGGAACATGCAACAGTGTATTCCCTGGGCCTCTCCACAGCTCAGTGAAGAAGAGGAGGAGATGCAGAGGAGAAAAATGAGCAGACAGGCTTTCTACCCATGCTCCCTGACAGACCTCCACGGGGCTCCTCATTTTTATGTTGGCAAAAGTTTAGAAAGTCAGGCCCTGACTCCTGAGCTCCAGAGACGGGCACATTACCAATCTTGGAATGACGGCGTTGAGGGTCAGCTTGACCGGCCGGTGTATGTGCATAGAAAGCCGCGCTACCGGAATTTCCAACACCCCCAGCACCCTCTGAAGCCCAGAGTCAAGGCCAAGTTCGAGCCATCCGTCACGGAATCCGACTCCATGTCGGCAACATCCAGCAGTGACCAGCAGAACAGCAGCACCGACCAGTGTCTCCAGGTCACCCGCAGCCAGCCCAGGTTTCTGAGGTCTGCGGGCCAGTTTGGTAGGAGGAAGGCTGTATGTAGGCAGGAGCTGACCACAGATCTGAATGACCTGATTTGTTCAAATGTCTAGGGCCTTCTTCTGGCATCCCATTCATAGAGATCAGAGGCCTCTTGGAATGCGGTGTAGCGTGACAAGTGTATGGTCCCTCCCCTCCTGGGAAGAGAGACGAACACACCCGGTCGGTGAGATCAGTGGGGCATATCCAGGCACGTGGCCTGCTGGCTGCGGCCCTGAGACCCCCAGCGCTATGACTCCCAAATCTACAGCAACCATACACAAGTGTGGGGGTCTGTTTCCAGGGGGTCTCTTTGGGTCCAGCCACTTTAGGCCATCATTTCAAAAAACCTCAGTCCTTGACCTCCATTCAGGGTGACCCCAAATCATAGGCAAGCCAGACAGCTGATCCAATTACAGAAGACGCATCCCACGTGTCTGCCCTTGTCCTGCATCTCAGGAGTGGCCTGTTCGTATTGTAATGTTCTCTTTCAGCATACAAAACTCGGTCCTCCCTGAGAAGCACCCCAAAATGACGTGGCTGCCCTTAAAGATTTCACAGTGCTTAATTACTTCATATCAATAATCAGTTTAGTAATGACCAGAGTAACTAAAATTTACTGAGCGCTTACCATACTGTTTACCCAACTATCTATCTGTATTCATTAGTCAGGATACTTGGGTTGGAGGTAACAAAATCCCCAGGGTTTACTGGTTCCTTTAACTGGGAGGGTTGAGCATCAAGCTGGCTTCAGGCTCAGTTGGACCCAGGTGTCAAACATCTTCAGGATTCTCTCTTTCACCTCTCAACTCTATGTCTGTTTGTTAACCTTGTTTTCTCCTACAGCTGACCGGCTTCCTCCATGTGGTAGGTGGAGGAGGAATGCACAGCCACAGAAAATTCCAGGTTGATGGCACCCAGCCAGCGAGCCCCAGGGAAAGAACAGAGCTGTCCCTCCCCACTTGACGTTATCTTCACCTTTATGGTCAATGCCTCTTTCACTGGCATATGTGGGGGGTTGGCAGCCATGAGTGTTCAGCCTTCCGTGGTTAACCAGACGTGCACCCCTATTCCTATTTCCATGGTATCTTTTCACTTTAAATTGTGTCTTTTAAGTTTTCTGTCTCCTCCAACAGACAGTGAGTGCCTTTGGGAGAGGAATGGTGTTTATTCATTTCTGCAGCCCCGGTGCCTGACATATAACAGATATTGTACTTGCTTTCTCTTGCTGCATAACAAACTTAGTGGCTTTAAAACAACACTCATTTATCATCTCAGTTTCCATGGCTTAGCTGGGTACTCTGCTCAGCGTCTCAATCAAGGTGTCGGCCAGAGCTGACATCTCATCTGAGGCTAGGGTGTCACCTTCCAAGCTCATGTGCCTATTGGCAGAATTCATTTCCTTGAGGTTGTAAGACTGAGGCCCTCTGCTCCCAGAGGCTGCCCACATTTCCCTCCCACATGGCCCTCTCCATAACGTGGCTCCTTGCCTCTTCAAGGCCAGCAAGAGAGGGGCTCCTGAGCTTTGAATCTCTTTCTCCCGGCAAGATGTGGACTCTGTTTTAAAGGACTCACCTGATTAGGTCAGGCCCACCCAGAATAATCTCCTTTTGATTAATTCAGAGTTAATTGGTCAGAGACCTTAATTACATCTTCTAAATAACTTCACCTTTACCATATAACCGAACCTAATCATGGGAATGAAATCTTATCAGATTCACAAGTTCAAACACAATCAACAGGAGATTTTATAGGAAATGTATACCAAGAGCAGGAATCCTGGGGGCCATCTCAGAATGCTGCCTATCCTAGGTGCTTAATAAACGTTTTTTGCATGTGAATGGATGGATGAATAAATAAATGGACTGTACTAATGAGTGAATCATGAATGACATGGTAACGGGATTATCTTCCAAGATGTACTGCTAATTCTAACCCCAAAGAAAAATCCAGTATAAGTAATGCCATTTAAAAGTAGACGCAGATGAACACTCCTCCCCAAATTCATAAAAAAGTGTGCAGTATTTTCCAATTGCTTGACAGTGCTTAATTACTTCATGTCATGACCTCCTGACCATGACAGATCCAGGAGGTTGTGGCTTGTTCAAGATGAAATGCTCTACAGGCCATGGGAATGTCCTTTTGTGATACAGGTGCCCACCGGAGTTCCACGATGAGGGTACGCTCTTCTACATGCTTAGCCTGGGGCTGTAGCCAAGAGCTCCCTGGGACATTGAAACATATTTTGGAAAAGCCTGGCCCTGCCTCCAGGCACCCACAGGAGTCCTTGTGTCTGTGTGAGAGCAGAGAGGATTCCATTAGGATTAGGGGACCAGCAGGCACCGCAGCATTCCGAAGAAAACACGAGTTTTGCCAGTACTTCTCCAGAGCTGCAGATATGTTCATCACCTTTCAGTGAGCAACATAGCTCACGTGCACTCCAGCACTTAATATTTGGCTACGTCTTTTTTTCTTTTTTGTCTGAATTTTCTTTTAATGAAGTATTACAGAAAAGTATACAGATCATACTGGTATGGGATTGTACTGGTCTTGAAACTTTTCTGTAGGGTTGAAAATATATTTATTTTATTATTTTTTTAAAAATTTTATTGGAGACTAGTTGCTTTACAATGTTGTGTTAGTTTCTGCTGCACAACAAAGTGATGGGCTATGTCTTTAATTTAGAGAAATTTAAAAGATGCAGAACTGGGCCCGTGAGCCATGGCCGCTGAGCCTGCGCGTCCGGAGCCTGTGCTCCGCAACGGGGGAGGCCACAACAGTGAGAGGCCCGCGTACTGCAAAAAAAAAAAAATATATATATATATATGCAGAAGAGCACAGAGACTAGAGTGACAAGCACCCATACTCCCACTGTGTCAACAGCTATTGAAATTTTATTTCCATCTAGTAATTTTGTTATTATTATTAGAGAAAATATGACAGATGTCATCAGAAGCTACTCTAATCCCCACAGTTTCATTCCCCTCAGGCTGCCAAGGCACGTGACACGCGACACGGCGTGTGTCCATTCAGCCAACTGTTTATAGCTATACATGTTGTGTGTGTGCATATGTGTAAATATGCATGTATACACATCCACAAACAATATGTAAGTATGTCTTACTTAAGTAAATGCTATTATACTGCACATGTTGTACATATTTATGTTTCAGAGGTCTGTTGAAGAAATATGCAGATCAAGCTCACTTGTTCTATCTGCTATGTAGTATTTCACCATTTGAATAAACTACACGATACTCATCCATTTCTTACTGATGGACGTTGAAGTCATTTCCACTTCTTTGCAGCTAAAAGTAATGTTGCACTAAACATCTTTTATACAGCTCTATGGCACATGTGCTCATGTTGACTTAGAAGTGGATACTGGTACCTTTATTTTTTTCTTCATTTTAAAATTCTTATTGAAATATTAGTTGATTTACAATATTGTGTTAGTTCCAGGTGTACAGCTATGTGATTCAGTTATACACACACACACATACATATATATTCTTTTTTAGATTCTTTTCCATTATAGGTTTTTACAAGCTATTGAGTGTAGTTCCCTGTGCTATACAGTAGGTCCTTTTTTTTTTTTTTTTTTTTTTTTTTTTTTTTTTTTTTTTTTTGCGGCACGCGGGCCTCTCACTGCTGTGGCCTCTCCCGCCGTGGAGCGCAGGCTCAGCGGCCATGGCCCATGGGCCCAGCCGCTCCGCAGCACGCGGGATCCTCCCGGACCGCGGCACGAACCCGTGTTCCCTGCATCGGCAGGCGGACTCTCAACCACTGCGCCACCAGGGAAGCCCAGTAGGTCCTTTTTGATTATCTATTTTATATGTAGTAGTGTGTATATTTTAATCCCAAACTCCTAATTTACCCTTCTACCCCCTTCCCTTTATGGTAACCATAAATTTCTTTTCTACGTCTGTGAGTCTATTTCTGTTTTGTAAATAAGTTCGTTTGTATGATTTTTTTAGATTCCACATATAAGCGATATCATATGATGTTTTTCTTTCTCTGCCTCTCTATCTGCCTCTGTCTACAAATGAACTTATCTACAAGACAGAAATAGAGTTACAGATGTAGAAAATAAACTTATGGTTACCAGGGGGTAAGGGGGGAGGGATAAATTAGGAATTTGGGATTAACAGATACACACTACTATACATAAAATAGATAAACAACAAGGACCTACTGTAAGCACAGGGAACTCTACTCAATAGCTTGTAATAACCTATAATGGAAAATATTCTGAATCACTGTGCTGTACACCTGAAAGTAACACAACATTGTAAATTAACTATACTACAATAAAAAAAAAAAACCAAAACTCAGAAAAAAGCAGTCTGGTAAATATCTTAGCAACTTGAGGATGATTCTGTCACTCCTGTTTCTGAAATCGTGAATGCCAGGAAACTCAGAAAAAAGTTTTCTACGTGCTTCTAGAAGACTAACTCCCCTAGTCTGAGGTAGTAGTCCTGTTTTCCTGCCACTCTGTATGTGTGTGTTTTTGTGTTTTCCTCCTTTTTAGAGTTCGTAGGTTATTGTGTATGTGTTTTAATCTTTACCCATTTTATGGTAACCACTGCATATCCTTATAGGAAGTAGGAATCGGTAAAGCATGAGTATACATGTGACCTTCAGAAATAGAAACTGGGCATGGTGTTTGCCACAGTTCTGCCACTTACTAGCTGTGTGGCCTTGGACACCCCATGTGATCCTCAGTTTCTTAACCTATAAAGTGGGAACAGATGTCTCTACCTGTGAGGGTTAAATGGCACAATACAGGTAAAGTGCTTCGGACAGTGGCTTGCCAGTGAATACATAAATACATGTATGCTTACAGACTCGATTCACCTAGCAGCTGCCTGAGCTAACTAAACACACATACAGTTCTTCATCAGTGACTAGGTAGAAAGCAAATACTCCATTCAGGAGCTTTTAGGATTGGAGCACTTGGACACTTGGGCCCATCCCCTTGATGGTCTGGCGGTGGTTTGGGTTAGAAGTCTCTGGGCCCCCGGCCACATATACACCTATTTAAAATTCATCTAGGACTTCAGTGAGGTCTGCTTTGGACAACTAGCTGACTTGGAGGCCCGAGGACCTCATGGGTGGGATCTGATCAATGGAATCTACAGATGTCAGTTATTCCTTCTACCCTGTCAGCTCTGAACTGCAGCCTCAAGGAGATTGCTAAATAAAGAGGCCAACGCAGGCTGGGCTGAGCAGCTCTGTGGGCAGCTCCCACCCTCCCCAGCTCTAGCCAGATGCTCACCCTGCCCTGTCCTGGCCTCCAGAGGCAAAACAGACCAGAGGCCTGCCTACAGCTGCCCCAGCTTCACCCTTCTCCTGCTGCCAGTGTGTACAGGCCTCAGGGTTAAACAGTTTGCTTCTCCAAATATTTCATGTATACCCAGGACTGGCATTTTCTGGCAGCAAAGATTAAAGTCTCTTATAATGCTAGAAAAATTTTAAAACCCATGCTCCATTTTGTAAGTATAAAAATCTCTTAAGCGTTCGATGTCTAACAAAAGTCGCTTTCTACAGCAAGACTTACTTTCCCGCAGCTTTGTTTTCATAGTGTTTTATCCCCATACAAAATTCTAATAGGCTACAGACTGAGAGGGTCCAGAGCTGCAGCTTTCTAGAAATATTCTACATTGAATTTTTTAATGACGCTTTTTATTTTTAAATAATTTTTAAAATTAATTAATTTATTTATATTTTTAATTTTTGGCCACATTGGGTCTTCGTTGCTGCATGTGGGCTATCTTTAGTTGCAGCAAGCGGGGGCCACTCTTCCTTGAGGTGCGCGGGCTTCTCATTGTGGTGGCTTTTCGTTGCGGAGCACTGGCCCTAGGCGCGCGGGCTTCAGTAGTCGTGGCACACGGGCTCAGCAGCTGTGGCTTGCAGGCTCTAGAGCGCAGGCTCAGTAGTTGCAGTACAGGGGGCTTAGTTGCTGTGCGGCATGTGGGATCTTCCTGCACCAAGGCTCGAATCCGTGTCCCCTGCATTGGCAGACAGATTCTTAACCACTGTGCCACCAGGGAAGTCCCAATAACGCTTTTTAAATTTAAGAAAACCTACATGTTAGTAATTAATATATTAAGCAGTATATGATGATATAAAATGAAAAAGAGGGACTTCCCTGGTGGCGCACTGGATAGGAATCCGCCTGCCAGTGCAGGGGACACGGGTTCGATCCCTGGTCTGGGAAGATCCCACACGCTGCGGAGCAACTAAGCCCCGTGCGCCACCACTACTGGGCCTGCGCTCTAGAGCTCACGAGCCACAACTACTGAAGCCCACGTGCCTAGAGCCCGTGCTCCACAATAGGAGAAGCCACCACAATGAGAAGCCAGCCCACGTGCCTAGAGCCCGTGCTCCACAATAGGAGAAGCCGCTGCAATGAGAAGCCAGCGCCCCGCAACGAAGAGTAGCCCCCCTCGCTGCAACTAGAGAAAGCCCACGCGCAGCAACAAAGACCCAACACAGCCAAAAATAAATAAATTAATTTAAAAAAAAAAAAAGAAAAAGAAGTGTCCTGTGGCATTACCCCCTCCTGTTAACAGTTTATTCTATACCTTTCTAGAAGTGAATATTCCAAACCTATAGTACATATATAAACATACATAACATATATGTAAACATAAAAATATAATCATATATAAGCACATCTCTAGTTATTTCTCATTCTCACTCAAGATATATATACATGATATATGATATGTATCGTACTATGATATTATATATATTTACTTACTGTATGCCAAGCACCATTCTCATTGCTATTCATTTATTAAATCCTTTAATCCACATGTCAACCCTATGAGTTAGTACTACTATTTTTCTCATTTTCCAAATGAGGATGCAAAGGTCTGGAATGGTCAGTTATTCACCAAGGTCACAGCTAGTAAATGGTGACACTGGGATTTGAACCAGGGCACTCGGACTTGAGCCCTGACTCTTATTCTTATCTACAGTACTGCTGTCCTTCAATTTACATTTTTTAAAATATATATAGTGGATATTTTCCCTGTTAGTACACATATAAACATTTTATTTGGTGGGGGTAAGAATTTAAATAATTTTAAGTTATTCTAAAGTTAAGTTAGAAAATACCATTTGTTTCCTTCATAGAGAGTGAATTGTTCTTGATTAAAATAGTCCACTCATATCCGCTCAAACTTCTAGTTCCCTAGGCTCTACTGAGCATTTCCTGCCTGTTCCAGCCCCACCTTTTTTCATCTGGGCCACACTATATTAATGGCTACATAATAATCTAATAAATAGATATCCTGTAACTTTGTTTAATCTATTGACAAACACTAGGTTGTTTCCAGTTGCAAGATCAATCTTACACACCTCTGTGCAGGAGCTGCTGGGTCAAAAAACAAGTAAATTAAAATTTTAATACATGTTATTTTGCTCCCAGAAGGTTACATAAATTTACACTCTCACCCACAGAGTGTAAAAATAACTGTATAAAGTTGTAGAAAAACAACCGTTTCTCCATACACTCATCAACACGGAATTAACCGCTGTCAGATTTGTCAGCCTCTTGTTTGTCCTTTGTCCTCTGAGGGACAAACCTCTTCAGATCTGTCCCTCAGATAGGTGTATAAAGTGTCCCCTTGTTTTAAGTTGTAGTTCCCTAACTATGAGGGCGGCTCTGCATCTTCTCATATCCTTGTTAGCCATGCTAAGTTATTTTTCTGCAAAGTGTCTGTTCATATCTGATGTGTTCTTTTTGTCTGTTGGGTTATTTAAAAATGACTTAGTGATTTGTAAGAGCACTTGGTACATTAAGAAAACTTCCTTTTAGTTAAAATATGCTCTAATTTTTCCCTCAGACTATGATCTGACTTTTTATGAGATTTTGATGTGCTTAATTTTTAACCATGGTTAACTTATTGGTCCTTTTTTTTTTTTTAAATGGCTCCAAGGTACATTCACATGCATTTCTTCACTTGCCTATCACAGTGGCATGGGGAGACATTCATTATGGTCCCATTTCACCTACAAGCAAACAGGCTAAGTGACTTGCTCCAAGCACATGGCAAAGTGTGGGTGAAACCAGGTCTAGAACTTGGACTCCCTAATTCCCCATCCGGCTTCTTAACACCTGGAAGCCCATCACATCTTCCAAAAAGGGGTTTCAAGTAGTCATTTTCTTTACACCATTTTTTTTCAAACCTTTAAATGAAATAATAAGCACACACAACAGAAAATACAAACTGATCTCAGTGTTGACCTTTTCAAATATTTAGTTGGTTATAGCGCTGAAGAGGAGGATAGGATAGGAGGCTGGAGGGATGTGACCGCCCCACTCACCCTCCAAGGTAGATGCCACCCAGAAGCACAGAACCCTGCGACCTCTTATCTGGAGCCCAGCTCTCTCCCAGATGCCAGCGTATCCCACTGTCTCCCGGACATCACATAGAGGTCTTTCAGGCACCTCCAACTGAACATGCCCAGAACTGAACGCACCATGTTCCCCCTCCAGCCTGTCTTGTCCCCAGCTCAGGTAAGCCACCCGTGGCTCAAGCCAGAAGGTGGGAGTCACGATGCTTCCTGCTCCTCTGGCCTCCACCATCTGTCACAGAGATCTCTACGTTCTACCTTCTAAGCACTTTACGAGGGGTCCTCTTCTCTCCAACCCCACCACCCACCCAGCCCCTGCTCCAGGCCACCCCCATCTCTCCCACTATCGCTGCAGCTTCCTAACGGGCCTCCCAGTCTCTACACTTATTCCCTCTTGCACCCCTGCAACAGCCGCCCTAGAAAGGTATTTCGGATGGAAATTTCTCCATCGTCCCGCCTGGCTGAAAGCCTCTGTGCATTCAAGACAGAAGTCCACGCTCCTTATACAAGTCTACGACGTTGCCCACGACCTGGCCCGGCCCACTTGGCTCTCCACCACTGGCCTTCTCAAGTTCCGGAGTCCCAGAGCCCCTCCCTGAGCTGGGACAGGCGAAAAGCAGGTCGTGCAGGACCGTGCGGGGCGCGCCTTGGACCCGTCGGGGCGGAGGGCGTCCTGCAGTGACCGGCCGGTGATCTCCGGCCCCGCCAATCTCAGAGAGGAGCAGCGTCTGTCTGATGGTCTAGGCCAATCCTAGAGCGGGGGCGGGGCTGGGGGCGGGACTCCGGGCTCCTCTGCGGGCCCGGGCTTTCCGGCCCCCCATAGCTAAGTGCCCGGCCGCCACCGCACACCGCACCTGGTCCCCAGCAACCTCGCGCAGCTCTCGGCTCAATGGACCCGGCGCTGGCCGCGCAGATAAGCGAAGCGGTGGCGGAGAAAATGCTCCAGTACCGGCGAGACGAGTCAGGATGGAAGATTTGCCGGAAAGGCGTGAGTGAGGAGCTGGGCAGGAAGGGGTCGAGGGGCCTTTGCTCCCTGGGGCCGGGGTTCCAGAAGCCCCCAGGCTGCTCCTCTCCTGGAGGTTTTCTGCGTTCCATCCTCCGGAGCTAGCCTGAGGAGGAGATTGCACTGGGGGTTGTTTCCTTAAAAAAATATCGGGCCTGTTTTGCACACAATGACCCCCCCGGGAGATAAGTATCCGTCCGTTTCTTTGAAAGACTTGGCCAAGGTCACCTGGCTGGTAAATGGTTAGGATGGAACCGGAAGCACCAGGCTGCAAAGGCTTTCGTCCTTTCCTCCGAGCAGGAGCCCCTCTCTGCCTTCCCAGGAGGGTGGTGATACTTCCTGGACACATAGGATTTTTAACAAACAGACCTAAATTGCCCGAGGAAACAAGATGCATGGTGGTTTTTAAGGTGGTTTGAAAACTCCCCAGCGCTCTTCAGGTCAGCCACGTAAGATCCCTTTGTCACATCCTCCTGGGGCAGCTTTGTCCTAGACCAGCCCCCACTCTGCTACATGTCAATTGGGTACCTTGGAGATCTGCATCTCTTGGGGCTCTCGACTTTTCTTCCGTAAAACAGGGGATTGGGCCTGGTGATCTCCCAAGGGCCCTTCCAGCTCTAAAATTTTGCGATTCTGTGCCTTTTGACAGAATGGAGTTTCAGTTTCCTGGAGGCCATCTGTGGAGTTTCCAGGGAACCTGTAAGTGCACCCCTTGTTCAAAGCTTGTCAAAGGTGCCACACCTTTCCTGCCGTTTCTGTGGGTTTGCTTCCTAAGAGACTCCAGTCAACCCTAGCACCTGGAATCAACTTGCCAGTTATCTTCCGGAAAAGTTTCCGTGTTTCACTGCATCATTTCCTCAAACTATATTCTTGTGAAAGCTTGCCGTCCGTCCATTTCTGCAGGCCTGAGGGGAGGTGGGCTGGTAAACGTCAGCCCCTTCTCTGCAAGGCTGTCTTAAAGAACAGTGACAGACATGACTTCTAGTCCTTGTATGTAATCCCAGGATAAACAAGTTTGATGCCTTGGGGTCCCATTCCTCTTTGTGCTCCAGGTACCGAGGAGAAGGCATTGTGAATGGGACACCAGAGCAGGTGTGGGACTGTGTGAAGCCACTTGCTGGGACCCTACGAGATAAGTGGGATGAGAATGTGAACAGTTTTGAAATTATCGAAAGCATCACTGATGTAAGTCTTTCCAAGCACTGTTATCGCTAGACAGAAACTTGACTCTGTTCCCTCTGCGGGGGGTCAGTGACACCTTTAGGTAAGAGGAGTACACTGTGAGCCCCTGATGCCCAGCAAACAGGTTGCCCACTGCTTGACACTCAAACCCAGCCTCGGCCCAGGTACAGGTGGGTAACAATGAGACCCAGAGAGGTAGAGCTGCCCTAAACAGAGCTGAGAGAACGTAGCAGCGGATGATGAAAGCAGGAGTGCAGAGTGAACATGAGCTCTGAGGTTGCTGAAGCAGTGCCTGGATTGGACACATCAGCTCTAGTTTGAAATATTGCCCGTTACTGGGACCATGGTAATGAACTGAGTCCTGGCCAAAGAGTCGGAATTCTCTGCCAGCTGTAACGCCGTGCCAGGTGGCAGATGCTGGATGACAGTTGCTCCGTTGGTAAAATGTGTGGTATCTACTCTAGCGCTGCCCAGGAGAACTTTCTGCTATGATGGAAATATTCTACAACAGCGCTGTTCAATACGGTAGCCACTAGCCCCACGTGGCCACAGAGCATTTGAAAGGTGTCTAGTTTGAAGAAATAAATTGTTAATTTTATTTAATTTTCATGACTCGATGTAAATTTAAATAGCCACATGGAACTAGTGGCTACCATGTTGGACAGCAAAGATCTAGTCTGTCCTGCCCTGGGATCCTCTGTAGTATTAAGTATCCACCTCCTTTTGATTATAGAAGTTAAGGAGAAAAAGAAACACAAAACATCGCCAAAACAAATTAAAAAGTTGCCCTGGGGAAATGTTGCCAGCTTTTTCTGATTTGAATGGTGCCTTGATTTTGACATCTGTGAACATGGTACCCTCTTGGGTGTTTCTGTAGATGGTGCTGTGAAACCTCAAGCCATAGTTCTTTACGGGTCAATCCGTAGGACCCAAGTGTTCTTAACCTTGACCAAGAATTCACATTTCAGTTCATTATCACAAATTATGTCAGTGTTTCCTGAAGGGTGGGGCACATAATGTTAGGGCACTAGGTGATACAGTGTATTAGGTCTTTAACAGTCAAAGCTGAAATTGAATCACACATAGCGAGGTCACCCCATTTCAAATCTTCAATCTCTCTGATAACTTGAAGGGAAAAGTCTGGGATAGGCGCTAATGTGCCTTTGACACCTGTTTAACACTTGCGAATCTCCATTATAACAAACAGACAGCTGGCCTCAGCCTCAGAATTAGAACCCAAAAATCCCTTGTGTGTGTGTATATGTATACACACACACATATATATATATATATATATATATATATATATATTTGCAGTTGTCTTTTATTTATGCCAAGTGGTACCTTTTTTTCATTTCCAGTAGTTAAATAGCTTCCTTTTTAAAATAAGTTTAAGTTTTAAAAAGTGAGCACATTTAGATAAAAATATTAAGTGAATAACAGGATAGGTGCTACCAGAGATAGGAAAAAATTGTGAAGATAGTATACAAATAATTATACACAAATGCTTGAAGTTGAGGAAACATGGGTTAATGCCCTTTGAAACATAATGGAAATGTAATAACAGAATGACAGCATGATTTTGACAAATCTCAAATATCCTAATTCTGAGATTGATAGATAGTAGATGGATGGATGGATGGATGGATGAGATACAGAGCCATGCCACAAGTTTGTGGCAGTTATAACACATGCTGCCGCTTTCAGCATTTCTTACCAATATGTCCTCTTCATTTTGTATAGTTATTTTTTTTTTAAATCTCATCACTTCTGCCATTCCTACTACAAACTACTAGAATTCAGAAAAGGCAAAATTACCTTGTTTCTAGCAACAAGCTTTGGCCTTTAAAAAGAATATATGCTTCAAGAGAGGGGAGAACATGGAAATTCTAACTCCAGTGTGCAGTTCCTTGGCTAAATATTGATATCAGCATCCCTCAGTGTCCCTTTGGCCCCCTGGGGGATTTTACACCCTAGGACAGTGTATGATTGGAAGATTCCAGATGGGTGGGGTATGTGGCACCTTTTTCAAGTGGGAAAGGGAAACCTGCATGAAGGTGCAGGCTGTTCTCAGGCAGGTCATTCTAGGAAGGACACATGGAGGATGAGCCATCTGGAAACTGATTCCCAGTGCTCCCAGAGCCCACTGGAAAGTTCTCAAGTGCCCCCAGGGATTGCACGCCCACCTGGAAGACTCATACCCAGGGTCAGAGTTTTCTCAGCAACACACGGTGCCCCTAGTCTTAATAGCGAAAGAGGCAAGAGACCTTCTCTCCTGCTCCCCAGAGGTCTCCCCAGGACTGTCCCATCCTCGGGCCTGACCTGTACCTTGTGACCTGGAAAGGACTGGGGTCCCGCTGGAGGAGGGGAATCATGGGATAAAGCGTGGGGTGGGTTTGAAGGGCCCTTGGCTTGTAAAGTGGGAGAATGGACCTGGTGGGATATTCTGAGATGGAGTGCAGTTCAAGGGGTGCTCCCTCCCAGGGCTGGGGCTGGGAGAAACCAGAAAGCTGCCCAGGACACACATTTAAGGAGGCACTACTCTCAGGGTTAGGCAAGTACCGGGTCGGCCTTAGGAAGGAATGGCCTCTCTTGCCTCACCCTACTCCTGGCCCTATTCAAGCCTCATCTCCACCCTGAGCTTTGTGGTGAATTCCTTCATCTCTCCAAGCCTCAGTTTCCTCATCTGTCAAATGGGTTCATGAAACCTATTTCTCAGTTGCAAAGGACCACTGAGAGCTTTGTCCAGCCAGGCTCTTACTACGTGTTCAATTAATGGCAACTCTCATGATCTTTTGAGACATAAGCTCAGAGTGGTCCTGATCAGCCATGGGCAGCCCGTGTCACAACCCTAGACTCTACAAGCTGGGTGTGTTGCCATGACCCTTGGCACATCCAGGAAAGTTCATTCTAGACCCTCCAGGTCACAGCGCCACCCTGCTGTCAGTGCTATTCCCATTTTCCAGACCCTGGGGTATTGGGACAGGGTGGATGAGCTCCGAGTCGAGTTGGGGCGGGGAGCAGATGCGCGGCCATCAGACGCAACTGGATCCCCCTTCGCTCTGACAGACACAGTGCGTCAGCAGAACCACCACCCCCTCGGCCGTCATGAAGCTCATCTCTCCCAGAGACTTTGTGGACCTGGTGCTGGTCAAGACATATGAGGATGGGACTGTCAGTTCCAATGGTGAGTGACAGGGCTGCTGCAAAGCCTTCGTGGGATGCTGGGCTCTGTCTCCTCCACACCCGCCCAGCTCTTCAAGGAAAGCCGACCAGCTGGAAATCCCTGGAGCACTCACAGCCTGGGTCCCTTTTTCTGTGCCAGCCTCCCCTTGTCAGGTTTGGGAAGATTCTGTGCCAGGGAAGTCTGAGGTGGGAGAGTCCACACACTAGTAATTTTAATTATAAATCACAGATTTCATCAGCACCCCGTTTTCATCCCTGCTGAGGCGCGTAGTTTGTAGCCTAGACATGCGGGGTACGGTTTGGCTTCAGGGAACCCCAGGGTGCGGTGATTCCCTGCACCCACGGGGCACCTTCCCGAGAGGGCTGTGGGGCTGTCCGCTCCCCTGCTTCCCACGAAGAGCAGAGTTCCTGCCTCTGCACTTTTTATGGTGCCTCCCGCTGAAAGCCACAGCGCCTGCCACTCCCTTAATCTTCCACATAGGGGTAGATTGGGTGTCCACCCACACCTCGCTTGGCTGCGATTTGAGAGGGGTCCCTTCGTTCTCCTGCCCCCGAGCCTCATAGTCTGAAATGTTCTTTTCTCTAATATTCCAGCAGGCTTGGGGAAGCTGTGGACGTGAGTGTGTGCCTGTGTGTGTGCGCACGAGTATGCGTGAACGTGTGTGTGAGGGACGGGGGGGGTGGCAGTAGGAAGAGCTCAGGGCCAAGTGGCAGGGTCGTCCTCTGACGCCTGGGCTCCAGGTGACTGGTCTGTACCCACCGTGGGTGCCCGGTAAGGCCCTTCAGCGGCAGTGGCCCAACTGCCCGAAGTTGTAGCTCACTGACCGTCTTTCTCTGTCTACCAGCTACCAGTGTGGAGCATCTGTTATGTCCCCCAAAGCCAGGTTATGTGAGAGGATTTAACCATCCTTGTGGTTGCTTCTGTGGACCTCTGCCAGGGTAAGGATAACCTCTTGGATTGAATGATATTCCCAGACCTAACTGTGGCTTAACTGAGGACATTCTACTCAAGGGCAACATTAATGATAATTTGCAGTAATAAAAATGCCTCACCACTCTGTAGGCCTTGATGTTACAGAACCCTATACATACACATTGGTGACGTTAACACGCCAAAGTTCTAGGCACGTGGGAAAGAATTGCGGGGAGGTGTCATTATTTCTGATGTGGGAAACCCTCCCTCCGGCCCCAGGCAAGCTGGACAGATGTCATGGTGCCATTTAGCAAATGAGGAAACTGAGGCTCGGGGAAGTTAGGTGGTCTGTGCAGGGTCACGGGCTGGCCATGCGGGCCCTGGGCACCCAGTCTTCTCCTCCGTGTTCTGAGTGCTCTCCACCAGCCTGGAGCAGCCAAGAGCTTAGCTGTCCTCACTCCGAATCCCACACAGTTCTCTTCACCCCTCACCGAGGAATGAGGTGGAGATGCTCGGAGCTGAAGGGCGATTCTCAGAGCGTACCATGAGTCAGCCCCAGAACTGAGCTCAGAAATGGTTCTGTCCCCATTTTCTCACAGGTCATGGCCAGGTTCTTTTTGGTTTTTTGGTTTTTTGGTTTTGGCCTCACCGAGCAGCGTGTGGGATCTTAGTTCCCTGACCAGGGATCGAACCCACGCCCCTTGCAGTGGAAGCGCGGAGTCTTAACCACTGGACCACCAGGGCCAGGTTTTTACCAGGAGCTTTCCGTGTAATAATAACCCGAAGGTCACTGGTTTATCCTGGGAACCACTCAAGTTGACAAAGAAAGAAACTGTACCTGAGGGTCTGTCCCTGTCACCCTGCAACCCACAAACAGACATCAGCAGGGGAAACATCAAAGCTGTCACCGCACAACCCCAGGAGAAGGGTTTTGGTGCCATAGCATTGTACCTCAAACCCACATCCCACACCTCCACATAACACTTTTGACTAAGTTGGCTTTTCATGCATCTTGTGGCAGACTTCTGTTAAACGTAGCAAAACTTTATGAGTTTGAAAATAATAGCATAGCTGCAATCCAACACAGCTCCCCTCACCGTGCTCGCGCGCGCGCGCGCACACACACACACACACACACACACACACACACACACACACACACACACACACACACACAGGAATTTTCAGAATAAGAGTCAGAGCACTTTCCCCTTAGGGGCTGAATTCTATGGATATCTTCCTTGGGGAAAACACACAATTTGATGAGTATCATTATGCCTCATTCCAGATAGCAAGAGTTGATTGCACAGACTTTGTAGCTGGGTCACTTAGAGCCAGAAAGATCCCACAAAACCCAGCTAGTGTGGAGGTTTTTTTCTTAAGACATTTTAAAAACATTTTTTATTATATATGTTACAAATATTTCTTCCCGATGTGTTCCATATATATATATTTCTCGTTGTTTTATCTTTTGGCTGCACCGCACAGCATGCAGAATCTTAGTTCCCCGACCAGCCCGCCTCCGCTGCAGTGGAAACGTGGGGTCTTAACCCCTGGACTACCAGGGAAGTCCCTAGTGTGGAGGTTTTGACTCAGCTCGCTTGAAAGCATTTTATGTGGATCTGAAACCTATGGCAATGATGGTTCCCATCACTCTATGAATATAGGCCTGTTCTAGGTGCTATGGATTCAAGAAATGATGCTAATCGTGACAGGAACAGCAGCAAATGTTTATACATCACTCCTGTGTGTCAGGCACTCTTCTATTCTTTATATTTTATAATTTAACTCATTTTTATTCTTATAACAATTCTAAGGTACTGTTATTACCTTCATTTTTTATATGAGGACTCTGGGCACAGAGAGGTTATCTAACTTACTCAAGATCACACAGCCAGGAGCTGGTCAAGCTATAGCATCTGACTCCAAAATCTATGCTCTTAATCTAGAATTGACCCCTCAAAACAGATAAACCTTCTTGGAACTTAGATTCTAGTGGGAGCAGGGTAGACAGACAAAACACAAGCAGCATAATTATATCAGATGTACACGCTTGTAATGATCAGATTTTAAATGATTTGGAGAAAACTGAAACCAGATAAAGGTGCCAGGGAGGGATGGGGGAGCTAGACATCTGGGGCGTCACCAAAGGCCCCCCTGACAGGATGTTTGACCAAAGCACAGAACAGGGAGCCTTGGGGATGGAAGGGGGGCTGGGGGGAGTGCGTTCCTGGCAGAGGGATAAGCAGGTCCAAAGTCCCTGAGGTGGGGGCAGGCAAGGGGCATTTAGGGAATGGCATGGAGGCCATTGTGCCAGATGGCAGTGAGCAGGGGGAAGGGCAGGGAGACCCGGTCACCAAGGTAGCAGGGCCCACACCTTGGAGTCGTGGGCGCTGTCCTCGGAATCGAATGGGGAGCTGGTGGGGAGTCTGGAGCAGGATGTGCTCTGAGCTGGGTGTCCAGTGCTGTGATGCCTCTGGAGTGGGCGAGGTTGTGAGCCATAGCAAGGGGCCTAATTAGAGGTGAGGGATGGTGGTGTCTGAGTCGAGAGGCTGCAGCGGACAGGGCAGAGCTGTCAGGTTCTGGTTGTCCTCCAGGCGTGGGGGCTGGCGTTGGTAGCAGCAGCATAATCACATCGTGAATGCAGCCCTGCTCTGCGCCCAGCGAGTCTGCTGAGTGCTCTGCACGTGTTATCTCACGAATCCTTACAACAAGGACCAGTGGTGGACGCCGTTATCTAGCCCAGCCTTCTCCATGGGGAGACCAGGTGATTCCAACATCTCTCTTTGCCCGCTTTGTTAATGATGTCCCAGCGAGAAGCACTCTTCACCGTGACCACTCTATAAGGTACCGAGTTTGCCTCTTCCACCCGGCCTGTTGCGTGTTTACCTCCTACCAAGCCCCGTCCTCACCCGGCGGAAAGCAGGGTCACTGGGCAGACTTTCTCCCTCACCTGTTCAGGCCAAAGAGGACAGCACTGAGAAGTATGAGGGCTTGAGTGAGCCCGGGGAGGAGGAGCAGAGAGAAGAGACAAGGTCCCAGCAAAGGTGGAGGGGCTGGGGGTTGGTGAGCAAGGAAGAGAGTCCGATGATGCTGAGGCTTTGGGATGGAAGGCAGTCTGTGCCCCGCCCACCCCTGCCCCGAGTTCAGGCTCTGTGCAGAGAAGGCGTGAGCAGAGGAGAGAAGCCTGCCCAGCCAGCACCGTCCTGCACTGTCATTCATCTGCTGGCCCCCGGCCCCGTCTGTGCATCTGGGAGGGAGGGCAAGGTTCTAAAGGGTCTCCACTTCTCAGCCCTTGACCTCCAGGATGTCAGGAAACACTTGATGGGCAGGTGCAATGCTCCATGGGGTTCCTGATGAGACTCTGAGGCTGCTGACAGCTCCATTCAAATGAAACGCCAAACGGTCTCCGCAAAGCCCGTGCCTTTGTTGTCCTGGCAGTTGGGAAGTTCGTGACACTGAGGACCCCTTGTCCCTACCAAGTCGGGTCCCATCTCCTCCCGTGCGTGCCCCTCGCTGAATCTGACTCTCGCTGGTGGGCTTCCCTGCCCTTGTGCCCCTGAGCGTGAGGCCACTACGACTGCAGCCCAGGGAGGTCCGCTGAGTTGCTAGGTTGGTGACCGGACCCTGCCTCTCGACTTCAGCACAGGTCTGTGCCATGTTCCATGTTGTGGCCTCCCTCGGGGCTTCTGCCATCCCGCAGCCGAAGCCCCTTCACATGTGCGCAAGTTATGTGTCAGGTCTCTAAGTCAGCCATTCTCACATTTTTGGTCTGAGGCTCCATTACACTCTTAAATATTATTCAGGGCATCAAAGGGCTTTTGTTCATGTGGATTATATCCATCAGTATTTACTATATTTGAAATTAAAACTGGGACATTTAAAAAACATTTATTTTAAAATAACGATAATACGTGTATTATATGTTCACATAAATATTTTTGTGAAAAGTAACCATATTTTTCAAAAGAGGAAAAATAGTGAAGAGTGGCCCTGTTTGACATTTTGGGAAATCTCTTTAATGTCAGGTTTAACAGAAGCTCATATGTGCTTCTGCATTCAGTCTGTTGTGATATCACACCTCATGTAGCCTCTGGAAACCTGCCCCGGAAGCTGTTGACAGCTCCATTCAAATAAAATGCTCAGTGGTCTCCACGAAGCCCATGCCTTCATGGTCCTGGCCAAGAGAAAATTTGTGAGAGTGAAGTACACGCTGAGAGAATGGGAGTGAAAAAGGCAAATCACATCTTAGTGCTGTGATGAAAATAGCTCTGACCTTGCAGACCCCTTGAAAGGGTGTCTGGAACCCCCAGGGGCTGCCAGACCATTTGGAGAATTGCTGCCTTAGATGGACAGAGGGCAGCATTGTGTCTGTTCCTCCCAGGACCCGGTACAGGAGTGAGTTCTCTGAAAGCCTTGGCCCAGTGAATCAGGCACAGGGAACGAATGACCTTCCTGGGCTGGAAGTGGGGGGTCATCCTCGCTCAACGGCCTGGCGGGGCCATGGAAGCATCCACGAGAGGACCCGCTTCCATCCTGAAAAGAAGCAGGTCCAGAGGGACGCCCTGGGCAGTGAACCCAGCGAAACCCCTGGGTCTGGACCATTCATTCCCTGGGCGGGCTCTCTGCTCCAGACACATGACAGCCCTGGCCTTGCTTTCACAGGGAGCCCGACAAGACCAACCTGATCACGTTCTTCCAGACCGACCTCAGCGGTTACCTTCCGCAGGGCGTGGTGGACTCCTTCTTTCCCCACAGCATGGCCGGGTTTTACACCAACCTCCAGAAAGCAGTGAAGAAATTCTACGGCTGACATCCTGGCTGGTGGGCCGAGAACTGCCATGACACGTGCGGAGCTGCCATTGTTGGGACGCAGCTGGAGAGCCTGGGAGAACGCGGGCTCCTTTGGAACCGCTCTACCTGTGGAACCCACCAATGACCAGTTCATCTCCAGGGACATCAGCCAGAGACAGCCCCGGCCCCTCCTGCTCCTCCTTCCACTTGGGCGGGGCTGCCGTCACCCAGGCACCCCTCCTCCAGCAGGTTGCCCCCCAAGCCCCCCGACCACCGGACAGGGACTCTGCCCGGGCACCGTGCGATGCTCTCGGGTCCAGAGCCTTTCTGTGCCGATCACTCTCAGAGACCATGTTTCCCCGTTTGTTGAGAAGAATCACCATCAATCCCGAAAGCCTGGCTCAGCCCCTTGGTAGCATTCGAGCTCTCAGTCCTGTGCCACAGATCCCCGGATGTGTGTTTCTGATACCGTGCCAGACTCCCCCTTAAAAGACATCAGCTTGGCAAAATGATGCTTAAAAAATGAGATAAGCGTTCAGGAAAAAACACTTTGAATACTCCTTTTGTTGTCTCTTCTATTCAAATCATTTTTCTCTCTTTTTCCCCTGCATGAGTTAACTTTCAGGCGCCCCAGGGAAACCAGGCCGTTTGAATCTGCCCAGGCAGCGCTCTAGAATTGATTCTGGGCTCAGGGCACCTACAAGGGGAACCTGGAGGAGAGCCTCCTCTCCCCTGGACATTTGCCTGTTCTTGTGTTGTGTTATAGAAGATGGAGCAGGAGTCCTCTGACCTCCGGGACCTGGGGAGCCCGTACTGCTGTCAGCGGGAAGGACGGAAGAGCAGATGCCCCACCCCCAGCAGTGCTGGCTAAAATCCCCCCCAGGCCCCGCTGCAAGATGAAACGACCCCGAACAGGCTATGCCCAGCCCGGTGCATCATCAGAACCAGGGAGCACGGCCTTGCCACCTGGAAGGGGCTTCAGCAGCCACACGACTCCCTTTCCTTCTCTCCGGTCAGGGCCACACAGTCCTGTGTGGAATTCTCCAACATTCCCTCACAAGCTCCTCCATGGGCCCACCAACTTGCTGGTGAGGGAGGCCCCACGTGTTTGACCAGAGTGCGCTCGTATTGCAGTTTCTCAGGTTACTAGCACCCTGTGCAGGAAATTTCCAGAGTCCTCAGCCTTTGCGCCTCCAGATGGAAAACATTCCCCTTGTATCAGAGTATCTTGCTTCCCCACCTTTGAACCCTGGGGTGCCTGTCTTCTGAATGTGCCGAGGTCTGAGCAAGCTTTAAAATGCGAAAGCTCAGTGTCGGGGGGTTAGCAAGCCGCCTTTCTGGGCTCTAATGCAGCTGCAGATCCCACAGTCATGCCGTGAAGATCATCCACCTGACTGCCTCTTCTCATCAAGAAATCTTCACAGGACTCTTACATGTGCTTAGATTTCATTCATTCACTCGCCAAGTACTTAATGGGTCCTTACCTTGTGCCAGACGTCGTTCTGTATCAACTCATCACAATTTGATCTCCCAAACCCAGCCAATTCTGGGCACGCCAGCCCAGGACACCCAGGAAGGTGGTGGTCTAACCAAGATGGAGCCACCTGTGCTGCCCCATCTGGCCAGGAGGGGAGGTCAGCCTCCCAAGAACACGTCTCACTGGGCCCACTGCATGGACTGCACCTGCACTGCTCCTACGTGCATCTGCTGGCAGTGGGTTAAACTGCTTTGAGCACTGGACCAAGAGTCAGAAAACGTGCAAGTGGTCCCCCATCCCTGCCAGTTAGAAATGATGCCCTCGGACAGTCACTTAACACTCCTGTGCTTTGGCTTCCTGTCTTTAAAGAAAATCTGGGGGCATGAATACCAGTCCTGGGGTAGCCTGCTTAAGAGTCCATGCACATGAGATGATGATGGTGAGTCAGTGAGATGCTGCACAAAGCCAGGAACGAGGGCTGCCTGGGAGAGACTCTTGGATGGACTCATTTCCCTGGAGAGTTAAAGTAGATCCGGGATTGTTGTTTGTGTGTTTGCAGTGTTGGGGATGACTGGAATCATTGTTTGCAAAGGCACTGTTTTCTCTGCCTGTTGTCAGCTCTGAAGAAGGTGGCCAAGGCGCACTAAACCTCACCTGTAAACTGCAGCATCATGACGCTCAAATGGATGAGCTTTCGTTTTAAGACCTTCTTGCTGATTCTTTTTTTTTTTTAATATATTTAATTTTTGGCCGTGTTGGGTCTTCGTTGCCGCGCCCAGGCTTTCTCTAGTTGTGGCGAGCGTTGCGGTGCGCGGGCTTCTCATTGTGGTGGCTTCTCTTGTTGCGCAGCATGGGCTCTAGGCGCATGAGCTTCAGTAGTTGCAGCGCGCGGGCTTCAGTAGTTGTGGCGCACGGGCTTAGTTGCTCCAGGCATGTGGGATCTTCCCGGACCAGGGCTCGAACCCGTGTCCCCTGCAATGGCAGGCGGATTCTTAACCACTGCGCCACCAGGGAAGTCCGTTTCCTGTTGATTTTTTATTTGAAACTGGAAAGCTGGCAGTGGCAGCGGCAGCGTCCTCAGTGGTTCTATTTGAGCTCGGGGAGAAGGGGGTCTTCAGAGACAGAAGGGGTTCCTGGGAGGGCCTGGGCGCACCCTGGCTGCATGTGAGTCCTCATACAGCCCCACTCACTCACTTGATTCATCTGAGCTCCCAGGGAGGCTTTCTCCATGTCCCAGGCCCATGGCTGGCACTGTGCTCATCCATGCCACCACCTCCCAGTCCTGATGGAAAGACTCCTTCTCCTTCCCCAGGCTGGTCCACATTCATCACCTGGTTTGTCCACCTTCCTCACCTGGCTGCTTGATAAGACTCAAAACAATAACCCGATTATAGGAAACATCACTGTGTGCAGACACGAGATTGTGGCGGTGAGGGGTGTGCCCGCTGAATCCCATGGCCTGGGTGCCCAGCCCTGGACAGGCACATAGTAAGATCCGGTAGGGTGGGTGTTGAATGGGGTCATACCTTTCATGGTCAGACCGTGTTCAAATTCAGCATTTCTCTCAAATCTCAGGAGCTGACACAAATGGTTATCTCCAAGTTCTTGTCTCCTCTAGAGCTTGACACAGATAACTCTGAGCACATTATTTCTCAGGAAGAATAGGGCACGGAGCTGGAACCCACTGTGGTGAAGTCACTAAAGGGGCCTGCGTGAAGATTATGTTTCCCCAGGAGAGTTTTCTAAGAGTTCACTGCCAGGAAGCAGATTCTTAGCTTCCTGTGGACCCTGGAGAAGCTACTGGATGACATTAAGATGGCCCCTGTGATACTGGCCTGGGAGTAAGGACTCTTTGGGTCGTGTCTGTGGTCCTTGCCAGGTCCTCCCTCACACCCTTATTCACGGGAGCAGAGGCAGGAGCAGGGCTGACACGCTGTCCAGGACTCACCAGGGGGTGCTGGGTGTTGCTAATGCATTTCCTTGTCCCGAGCTCGACAATCAGGCATTAAGCGATGACCAAACTTAAAGCTCCGCAACGGGAGAGGCCACAGCAGTGAGAGGCCCGCATACCGCAAAACAAAAAAAAAACAAAAAAAAGAATACCTGTTGGGCTTCCCTGGTGGCGCAGTGGTTGAAAGGCCGCCTGCCAATGCAGGGGACACGGATTCGAGCCCTGGTCTCGGAAGATCCCACATGCCGCGGAGCAACTAGGCCCGTGAGCCACAACTGCTGAGCCTGCGCGTCTGGAGCCTGTGCTCCGCAACAAGAGAGGCCGCGACAGTGAGAGGCCCGCGCACCGCGATGAAGAGTGGCCCCCGCTTGCCGCAACTAGAGAAAGCCCTCGCACAGAAACGAAGACCCAACACAGCCATAAATTAATTAATTAATAAACTCCTACCCCCAACATCTTCTTTAAAAAAAAAAAAAAAAAAGCACCTTGGCCTTTTAGTCTCTCCCAGACCACAGAAGAAAGGACTCACTCTCCACATCATTTACCAGCTGGACAAGTTGCCTCTTATCTCTGGGTCTCAGTACCCTCATCTATACAGTGGGACAATACCACGCTCTGTAGACGCTGCTGTGATTACTAAGGACGGTGTCCACTTAACCCAACACGGAGCTTGGCTCGTGGGAGTGAAACGGCAGCCATCGTGTTGTACTCGCTCAGACTCATGCTCTAGTCCATTCTGTTGGCACAGCTGAGCACACGTGGAGTTTCCGTTGTTTGTTTACTCGCTCTGCCACTGGGTACCACCCTGGCTAGGAGCACGTCTCCAACCCAACCAAATCCAGTTTTGCAAATGTTTTGTGTGCTAGATTGTGTTTTCCAAAACAGCCCCAGCAATCTTTCCCTTCCCCCTAAACCGGGGCAGGTTTGTGCCAGCTCTGACTGATCGAGCATAGGAGAAGTGATGCTATTTGATGTCAGAGGCAAGGTCTTAAAAAGGATGCAGCTCCTACGTGGCTCTCACACTCTCCGGGGGACACCCAGCTACCACGCTGTGAGGACGCCCAGGCCACAGGGAGAGGCCTCCTGCAACGTATAGGCCTACAGCTCCAGCTGAGTTCCCAGCCAGCAGCCAACATCAGCGGCCCGATATGTGAGTGAGTGAGTGACCCTTCGGGTGGTTCCAGCCTCCGGCCTTTGAGTTGGGCCAGCTGATATCAAGTGGAGAAGGACGAGCTGTCCCCCTGCAAATCTGCCACCATTGCAGAATCATGAGAAAAACGAAGGGTGCTGTTTGGGGTGGATCAAGACACAGTGATAGTCCTTAGAAAATCTGCAAAGCGAAACATGGATTTCATATCCAGTTGTCATATATCCATTTTATTTACAGCACCACAATATTATCAGTAAGCTCTCTCTAGACATAGTCTGTAGTTTGTATCAGCCACCCCAGTGTGACTCTGCCCTAGCTTTCTGGGACAACCCGCTTGTTGGGTGATGTTCTAGAAGGTCCGTCCGGACGTGGGCAAGCAGCCACCAGGAAGCACGCCTGTGCTTTCCCCCTTCGGGGTGGGGTTAGCAGTGACCCTGAGAATTAGCGGTTGTGGAGAGCTGCACACAGTTGGCTCTGGCGTCAGCTCTGGCGCGGGGCCTAGGGGTCCCCAGCAGCTGTGGTCCCCTTGGACTGGAGGCTCTTCCTCCTGAGGACGATCGTGACAGGTCCATCAGGCAGGGCCTTGATGATGTTCCAGGCTTCAAACCGTGTGAGGCCCTGCACGGCAGTGCCGGCCAAGTGTAAGATTTCATCTCCTGGCTGGACCGTCTCACTTTGTTCTGAGGCCGCCCCTGGGATGAGAGAGAAGAGAATGGGTCCCACAAGTGACAGTGGAACAAGCAGTTACTTCCTACCCTTGGTCTCTGAGGAGCCGGGACAGCTCAGAAGGCAACTGGCGCCCATCCCTCCGGAACTCGGTGGTCGTTCTGAAATGAGACATCTCATAAAACGGTGACTTCAAGGCTGGCACACCAGGCTCCAGCTCTCCGTGGCCCTTGGGAGAGGTGAGGCCCATGCTGTCCCCAGAGAAGGGGGATTTCGGGCAGCTCCAAGCCAGAGCCTGGCTGGGGAGACCTCCCCGGGGAACCGGGTCCTCCTTGGATACCATCCCAATACCCAGTACCCCTCCCCCCCACATGTGGTCTCTCTACTCCTAATGAGGTGGCCGGGCATTGGGTGGTGTGGGAATGAAGCTGGTGGGGTGTTCACGAAACAATCTTCACAGTACTTTTGGCTCTGAATGGCCTGGAGAAGACCCCTGGGTCCACGTAAAGACATAATCACATACGGCTCCCGCTCTTTCAGAGTTACGTAGGGAAAGAGTGCTCTTTTACTGCTGATGCTGAAAGAAAATTTCCTATCTGTTTGACACAATGATATCTGCAAATATTTAATAAGAGTAAAAGATAATAGTAATGATGATCATAATAAAAAAAATAGCTAGGGACTTCCCTGGCGGTCCAGTGGTTAGGACTCCGCGCTTCCATTGCGGGGCGGGGGAGGGCGTGGGTTTGATCCCTGGTCGGGGAACTGACATCCCGCATGCTGTGCGGCGCGGCCAAGAAATAAATAAATACCTAAATAAAATGGGCCAAGTATCTAAGCAGACATTTCTCAAAAAAAAAAAAATTAGCTAAAATATATTGGGCAATTATATATAACAGGCATTGTGTTAACACTTGGTATTTATGGCAGTAGTCCTATGAGGTATGTATGCTCTGTTAGTGTTCCCTTTTCACGTGGGAGGAAACCAAGGACTCAAGTAGCTCACACAAACTCCAAAGCTGCTGAGTGGTACAGCTGTAGAATCCACCTCCCTTGGTCCCTTACGTCCCCATGTAAGCAAATGGGGCCAAGATGGTGAAGGGACTTGCCCAGGGTCATGCTGCCATCAGGGGCAGAATGAACACTGGAATCCAGGTCTCTCGACTTTGAGCCCTACGCTCATTCCAAGTTGACCTTCAAAGTTAAAAACAATCTTTCGCAGAACTGGAGTCAGCATGGATTTCTGGGGAAGCTCCACGTGAGCCTCGGTCCGCCCCCTGGGTTTCAGCAGCTGTAACAGATTTCCCGCTAACAAAACCAGTCTGCAGTGGGGGCGCCTGGGGGACGGGGAGCAGATCTGGGAGGGCCTCTGGTGCCAGTACTAAGAGCCCTCAGGCACACACCCACACCTCTTCTCATAGATAAGGAGCCTCAGGCCCAGAAGGCAACAGTCACTCAGCAAGTTAGAAGCAGAGCCACGTGACCCCCTGTCCACAGCTCCTTGTTCCGTGACTCAGGGGGGTCCAGCGTGAGAGGCAGCGAAGAATCAGGGCGATTGCATGTGACAGCTGCAGGCCATTCATGATGTTCACAGGAAAACCCAAGTGACCCCCCACTAGAGGCTGGCTTTGCTCCCCAATCCATGATGAAGAAAATCTCAAAATTCTGAATAAAGGTAGGAGCTGACAGGTCCAGGATTAGGGTGAGGTGAGTAAGGCAGAGTTGTGCACCTGGAAAGTCGGACTCTGTTTTACAACTTGATATTTTGTTCATTGTGGGCTTTTTGAATTAATTTCGAGTTTTAAAAATATTGCACTGCGACAGTATGTATCTTGATTACTGAATGTTTCGGTGCCGCCTTCAGTTCTGCACCCAGGGCAGTGCCTCACTTGCCTCACCCTAGCCCCGGCTCTGCGAAGCTGAACCAAGCCCAGGGCTGGGTCACGTACAAGGACCCAGTAAAACAGGGGGATTAAGGGGATGTCTGAGCCAAGGAGAACAGGCAGAAAAAGCAAAGTGGAGTCCTTAACAGGCTTGCCTGCCTCCCAAAAGGGCCTGGGGTTGTGGCCTGGAAGAAACCGACATGGCCTAGAAGGTGCTCAGAAGCCTTTGGGGGGCCTGGCCGGACACCCGCCACTGGAGCGAAGGCTGAGAGGCAGACGCACACCGCACCTTTGAAGATCCTGTTAACAGTCAGAGGCTTGTCCCCTTGCAGGGAGCCCTTCCCTCCTTCCAGACTGAAGCCCAGGCCTGCAGAGGTCTTCTCCAGGGTCACTGTGCAGACTGTGGCCTCTGCTGCTGAGAAAACACAGGGGGACTGTTAGGGATGCTCTCAGGTGAGCCTGGCTGATGCTCCCGGCAAACTTGTGCATGTGTACGGATAAACCCAGGCATGCGTGCCGGGCGGCGTACAAGGCAGGCCACGTGTTCTGGGGGCCACAAATGACTGCGCAGCCCTGCCGGCATGGGCCTCACCTGTGCAAAGTTGATGTGGCCCACGGGGCTTCCACCATGTGGGGAGAACTTACAGGAATCTATGGAAACGTCACCGGCCACAGAGGCTGAGGCTGCAGAATCTGTGGAAGAGTTGAGGTCGGGCGTGGTCTCCACACTTGGCTTCCTTGTGACAATCACGGCTTGCCTGGGATCCCGAGCTTGGCGAAGGATGGCCAGAGCATCATTGTGTGTGGCCCCTTTGAGAGACTTGCCGTTGATGGAGAGAACCTCGTTGCCCTTCTGAATAGTCCCTTCCTGGGAGGCCAACCCGTTGGGGAACACCCTGTGAACCTGAGCAAACCAAAGGAAGTCAGGAGCCAGGAATCACCATATCGGATCTGGATTCTTGCTGCAGGAGGATCTGAACCAGTTAGTCAAACCCAGCAGATCCTTAGGCCAAAAAAAATAAGACGAAATGTGTCCAGATTAGGGCTGCTAGCCAGCATTCCCTCCTCGACCCAGACCAGAGATCATTAGCAAAAATGGCCAGATTGGCCCTCAGAATCCTTCCCAACACAATGTCCGAGACTATATCACTACAATCTTAACTAACATCCAGTTAAAATCTTTTGCCTTCTGTGCTCTACATCAGCATTTCCCAGAGTAATTTTCTTCAAGCACTGATTCTGTGCCATATTGATAGGTATTGTGTAAGAAAAGTTTCTGAAATCTAAGAACATTAAGAACATTGGATAAAACACAAGCTCTGAAAATGCCTACAGTTTAAAAAAAATACTAGAGACTCTACAGTGCTATTTGGCATGATAATTCTCTGAGAACAGGCCGTATAATACAGTGATCCCCATAAGTTTGAGCAAAAAGTTTCAAAGAAATTCTCAGGCCCCATCTTCTGCAGAATGCAGAATTCCTATCCTAGGAAGTCTAGACATTTTTTAAACTCCTACCCTAGAAATTCTGATCCTTTAACTCCAGTTCAAAGGGACCATCGCCCACCCCCATTCCCTTTCTGAAAAATAGGTGGGATTAAAAAAATCTCATGTCTTTGCCTCAGCCTTTTTAATGATGTAAATTCTAATGCGCTTAATTAAGAGGATTGAATGACAGCATGGGTGGGCTATCACTAAACTGTGCTACGTGTGGTTTTGCTGTTAGCATCTGAACAAGGTTCTTTGTTTCTCTAAACTGTTTCAGTGTTAGAAACAGTCTGTCATGGGGTCAGATGTGGTCAGAATCCCTTGGTTATAAGACCCAAGTAGGAAGCAGAGTCTCTGCTCTGCATCTCAGTCTGAGGCATACATGCCACCAATCCCCCATCCTGCGGTATGGGGAAGATGGCTTGAACATGCCAGTGAGAGCCCAGCTTGCTCGTGCTCATGGACGGCGCTCAACGTTAGTTCTCTTTTAATGAATCTGGAAAGGAAGGGAAGCGCTCAAACACGGAAGGAGAAAGGGGAAGTCTGGTGCGTATGATCAGCTGGCGTGTATTGCTCCTGGGTTTTGAGGCAGTGTCTCAGGGATGGCGAGCAAATGGGGTGCAGAGAAGTCCCGACTCAAGGAAAGGTCCACAGATCCAAAGTACGCTTCCCACAGGCAAGCTCTCTTTCCTTCTCTTCAAATAGAAAGCAAACTGCACCATCAGGAACGGCTTTAAGATGCTCTGCTACGTGCTTAGTGTCAGAAATAGGTCCTCATTGGTTTTACGTGCTTTTATGCGGTAGAGAGCTTTGCTTACAAAGAAGGAAGTTGCTGCTCACACACAGCTGACTCTGAAGTGACCAATAGGAATGGGCCAAGTTACCACTGCCAGAGGGTGTGGTGTGTTATACGCTGGCTGCTCCTGGGAGCTGGAGGGTTTGTCTTCAGCTGAGCGAGGGAGTTCAGATGAGTCCACACGAAGGGTATGCTGAGACAACACAGCCATGGGGGTGACACCAGCGCACTCAGCTTTGGAGAGGTGGAGCAGCCATGTCACAGCTGGGTCCATGAAGACGGGATGACCAGAAACCATCTGGGTCAGGTGCAGGTAGCCTAAATAGTGGGTAGAGGGCAGCAGCCGATGCTGATCACACTGTGTGGACCAAGAAAACAGGGTCCACAGGGAAAGATGCAGATGATCCACGATCGCTGCCCTCCCCAGTCTGACCCCGGGCTCTAGTCGGTCCTGAGAGAACGGGGTGGGGCTCGACCGTGAGATCTGAAGCCTCATGTACATCCTGGGTTGCGCTGTGCAGTTCCTGATCTTTCCAGCTGGGCCCCATTGCCCTCAACCAACCATCAGATCTGCTTCGCAATCGTCCATGTTAACATCCCCAATCTCCCAGGGGGCAAACCCAGGAAAACAGCCTCCCGTGCAGGACCTACCTTCCCAAGGGCTCTTTCTGTCCAGGTGAGGCCTCTTTCCATCTAGGTGTGCTATGCTACATATCACAGCCAGGTCTTCAATGCTGGCTGTAAAGCTTCTTGGAAAGGATCTTAAGCTCCTGCCCTAACCTCACACCCAGTGGCCTGGGGTCATGCATTCCTCTGATCTCTCCTAGTAAATGCTCCCCCGTCCCAGGGCCATCACCTCTGGCTCTGACGCGCCCCCATGGCTGGGCCACTCACCGTGATCGCCTTGTTTTCTAGATCTGCTCCTCCTGCCAAGCTGAACCCAAGGCCAGCCCCTTCCTCCTTGTGCAAGATGGTCACATGGATGTTGTCTAATTGCTGCAGAAGGAAATATATATATTTAAAAACATTTTATTGCAACAGCGTGAACAGTTTAACAAGTGTTCCAACATCAGGCTGATTCGTTCTCAAACCCCAGCTTGGCCACGCTCCCAGGTATGTCAGGCCCATTTCATCATTTGTAAAGAGAAGACTGTATTTTCTGGAGTCACGGGAAGCTCAGAAGAAAAAAAAAAAAATTGTGCATAAGGCAACCAATAGAGTTCTTTTCCTCTCCTATTGACGCAATCCACATCCACATTTGTATGGAGACAGGGCTGAGTGCTACGAAGTCAGCTGGAAATCCCAGCGTGTGAGATAACACAGCTCTGGCGCTTTGGCGTGGGACAAGATGAGGTCAGCCTGTGGGACTTTGGGTCAGCAAAGCTGGGGGTAGCACTGTTTGGCCGAAGTTGGCTGCTCCATCTTCACACCTGCTGTTCCATGTGGCACAGCAGCTGCATTAAGGAGCCCAGCTGACTCCTTGCCCTAGAACACACATGCACGCATGTGCGCGTGCACACACACACACGCGCGCGCGCGCGCGCGTGCGCGCGCACGCCCACCCAGGCAGACACAGTACTTCCTGGCCTGCACCTGGGCTCAGCTGGAGCCAGAACAATCGCTCTGCAGTGTCTAAAGTCAGAGACCCTCATTCCGGTCTCGATGGTGGAGGCATCTCAAACTCAACTGCATACAGGACCCAGGCAGATCACTTAAAAGAGCAAAATGGGCAGATGTGAGTGACAGGAACTGCAGAGAACTGAGAGCACATCTGCTTAAGAGGACCCACGGCTACATAGGAATGCAGACCCAGTGCTACAAGATCATTCGTTCCTTTTATAAAAAGAGAGCAGCCAGAAATCGAGGTTTTGTTTCAGGTTTGATAGTATTTAGAATATAATACTTTTTTAAAAAGCACCACGCAGACCACATAAAATATACCTGCAGGCTCTTGGGCCACCAGTTTGTGCCTTAGCGCAAGGGAATAATCTTATGTCAAAGAATTCGCTTGCTCTGGCACCACCAGAGCATCTGCTGAGCAGCTGGCTCTATGATCATTTGATCTGGAGTCCCCAAGACCCAGGAAGGATGAAGGGATGAATGGACCTCACTGTCCCGCCTCTACGCCAGCACTGGCCCAAATCTCCCAGCTTTTACCCAAGTGTCAGCTTACTTGCCCTATAAGAGCCCTTCGTCAAATTGGAAAGCAAATACCGTCCCAGGAACACCCCAGGCAGGACCGCTCTTTGTATTTTACGCAACAATTTTGCCTCTGTTATTTCATTTGAATTAGGCCCTGGGGATGATGGTCCCAGTGCACAGGTAATGAATGAGAGCCCCAGAGGATGAATCCCGGCCCAGGACATCTTGTCAGACTCACCCATACCGTGGATCTAGGGAACACCAGCTATGGTTCCTCCATATCCTCTCATCCCAGTCTGGATGATTCCAGCACAAAAAGCCTGCATGGACTAAGGCAGCCCAGGCAGATGCAAGGCCCAGGAGCCCGTGCTCATCTGAGCTGAATGGGCCTCAGCTCTGCCTGACCACTTCCTCTCCATGCGCCCTTGGGTCGTGCTCAGAAGGCATAGGGGAAATGGGACTTTCCGAATGACTTGACTGAAGTGTGGGAACCCTTACGAGCCCTGGGATCAGTCACCTCTCGGTGTGCAGGGCAAGTCTTCAGGCAAGAGATCAGAACTTGCAATGGATGGCTCACTCCCACGCAGCATCTCCCTGGAGACGCACGCTGGGCAGGCAGCCCGTGGGACGTGGAAAGAGCACGGAACGTGGAGATAGAAAACCTAGGCTCTGCGACCTTGAACCTCGCCTTTCTCATTTATTAAAGGGTCAAAAAGATACAATAAGTCTATGATTGAAAGCACTTCAGGAGCTACAAAGCTCCCTACACCGGGAGGTCTTACTGTGGTCCAGTGATACGCCGCCCCTCTGCCCTGGGCAGGATACAACCCGAGTCTGGTGTCAGCCCCTGGGAACTCCCTTCTCGATCTCAAGGAGCCCAGGGCAGCGTGCGCTGCTTCCCCTCCGGCCCACCGGAGGTGACCACACTGCTCGCAGCAAGGCCTTCATCTCTGTAAGTGCTTATAAAAGAAACCTACCTTTAATGTTGCTTCATCCAGAACCTTCACTTCCTCTATGAGCTTCTTTAATTCCTCGGAGCTCAGCAGGGAGATAACTGATTGACCAGACTGAGGAGTGCAGTGTTCCGAGTCGTTGGCTTCCGTGGGCTCACCGAGACCCTCTGTGTATTCTCTCAGCTCTGAAAGGCTTTCATAGGGAGGACCCGCACACAGTATGAATCATGATATTAATAAGAGCTAACATCCTTGGCATAATTACTCTATTCCGAGACGGTGCTAATGTTCATTCTATTATTTGGTGCAACAAATGCACAAATAGATACCAGCATCCCTCCACTATAGAGATGAGGAAATTGGGGCTTAGGGAGGGGAAATAACTTGTCTATGGTCATGTGGTTATGAAAGGCCGAGATCTGAGATTCGAAATCACATGTCATGGTGTGTCTGACTCCAACGTCTGTGTTCAGAACCTCAACACCTCACCCCAGAGTATAACTGATGCTTTGGACAAATCTGCACCTAGATGGCCACCAAGACTGATGTCCCTTCACACACACACTCACCTTGGCCTCCTTCACAGATGTTGTCAGCACCTGCCTATCCTACCGTAGCACCTAATCACTACAAATGGTGCCCACTTAGCTGGCAGCTGGCCTTCCTTTTTCTTTTGAACTCATTTTGGGTACCTGTAGCTGTTTTTTGCAATGACACTTCATATTTTGCATGGAACTGTGGTTTGGGTGATAGGGATTATTCCTTCCTCTGATTGACAGATCTTTACTGCTAAAAGGTGGAGGGGGGTCCCACAGCAGTAAATTCTAATGGTGAGCCTTGCAGTCCCAGAAGAAGAACAGACTCTCAGCCAGAAAGAGCAAGCTCCTGGGAAGCCTAAATATTAAAAGCTACGATTCTACCACTGACCAACTCTAATGCTTGAGTTGGTCTGGCTCTTCAGCCCCTGATCCGGGTGTGTCTTGGTGCAGGGGTCCCCACCCCCCCGGGCTGCACAGCAGGAGGTGAGCGGCGGGCGAGCCAGCGAAGCTTCACCTGCCGCTCCCCATCACTCCCCATTGATGGCATTACCGCCTGAACCTCCCCCTCCCCCCGGGTCCGTGGAAAAATTGTCTTGCGTGGAACCGGTCCCCGGTGCCAAAATGGTTGGGGACCGCTGTTTTGGAGGATCGCTCCTGTTCCCTCACAGTAGCTGGCACCTGATAGAACATCGCAGTAGCTGGAACCTGACGGAACATCTGGGTCAGTGAGTCTCAAACATTTCTCGGCAATATAAGAACAATACATAATACTGATCAATGCACAGCTGTTCTGATTCAAGAGGGAAGACTAAAGCCCAGCCCTGCAGCAGGAGCTCTGGGGCACTACTGGGAGCCCCCCGCGCCCCCGGTTCTGTGGAGCAGGTCTTGTCCAGCTCCTAATTTCAACTGAAGAGGAAACCGAGGGGGAGTGTGGAAGGAACCAGCTGGTGGTCAGGGCGTCAGTGGGGGAGATGGGACTGGGACTCAGGTGTCCGAACTCCCAGTCCAGGGAGCTGAACCCTTGTGCAGAGTACAGGTGGATTTCTTTGGAGAGAGGGAGGTAGCAAGAACCCCCAAGGGATCATCTCCTGGCCTCGTTCTGGTCTTCCTGAGCAATGGCCGGATACGTCCAAGGTGCATTAGTCCCAAATATGCACATGTAATTCACCAGGGGGCCAGTTCTGTCCCCCACCTCCCACCCCTCCCAAGGCTGGGTGTTGTGAAAACTCCTTAATACAGGAGGCAGAGGTGTCACACACACACACACAAACACACACATGCACGCATAAAAGAACAGGTGGAACAATCCTTTAGCAAACCTGAGCGATTTTTTACAAGACATAGAGGATTATAAGAGGAAGAAAGACAAGAAAGTTCAACACTGGGCAGAGACACTCACTTGAGCGAGAAGCCCATGTCTGAGGCAGGAGCTTCGGCAGAACTATCTGCAGCAGGATCTTCACTGGACGCCATGGGGGGCGACGCCCCTTCCTTGGAGCTGCAGGAGGTCTGGCCACAGGAGACGAAAGTCGGAAGGCACAGCAGGGACTTCATGACAGCCGATGACACCTGGTTGCTGATGGAGTAGAGTTTACTGGTCTTTTCATCCAGTGGCTTCATCTCACAGGACTGGGTCCTGCTCAGGGGGAAGCTCCGTGCCCGCTGGCTTGGTATCTTGACCCCTGGGCCTCGAGACCCCTCCATCTGCGTCGCCAAAAGCCTTGAGAGAGGGTCGGGGTCCGAGGAGAGGGTTTTCTGACCGGGCTGCTGTCCGGGGGGAGGGGACTCCGGCACCCCGGGGTCGCTGGCCTCCAGGGCTGCGAGGGAGGCTGGGGGCAGCTGCTCTGGCTCTGGCCGCTGTTGCTCCACGGCGGGGGGAGCCCCTCGCCCTGAGACACCGGGAGCCCGAGAAGCCCGTCCTCCCTCTTCCTTCCCAGGAGGTTTTGCTGCCTCCCCGGAGGAGCTGGAGGGCTGGAGGCTTAGTCTCTGGGCTCCTTTGTCAGGCCGGTGAGAAGAGCCAAAGGTTTCAAAGGAGCTGATCCTTTGCCTGATGGAAGAGGAGGCCCGTAGGGGTGGCCCGGGGCGCTCCCTGGAGGTGGGTGTCGGCTGGCTGGGGGAGGCTGCCTCTGGGGGCTGCCTTGGGGCACGATTCCTCAAATCTTTCAAGCTTTGGCGAAACCAGGCGGGCTTGGGGGCCACTGGAGGACCCTTCTTCACGGTGCTGCCGTCTGCCGACTTGTAAACTGTGGGACCGCCACTGGTGGTGTCCGGCTTGGGCACAGTCCCATCTGGGTGGCCCCGAATCCCATCTTCCTCACCCAGCGTGACAACGGGCTGCAGTGGCGTGTGGCTGTGATTCTCACTCATGATGGGGCTAAAGAGATTTTTGATGCAGTCAGAAATTCTAACCCAAGGGTCTTCGGCGGTGATGTCAAGGGTATAGTCCATCCGAGCCTGCCTCTTAAGCAGTGGGTGTTTTATTGGAGACGTTGGCGTCACTAGGGAGCAGAAAGAAGGCCAGAGCTGTGCGTTACACCCGATCGTGAGTTTTCTTCCTAAGTTCTAGTTTCAAAGATGAATAGCAAGGATGCTAGAGGAGGCGATAAGCAGAAGTGGTGGATCCCTTGTTGGGTAATGAGCTGCTACCCCAGGTGCTATCACTTGGCTAAGTGTGAAGAGGCAGGGACACAGAACCAGAGGACCAGAGGTGTGAGTTTTCTCCACAGCATCCCAGCATTTTAGAGCTAGAAGGGTTCGCATAGAATACCTAGTCTGATCTCTGACCCTGTATGATTGAGGAACCCAACATTCATGAGGGTAAGGGGTCATCTGTTGGCAGAGCCAGGGTGAGAACCCCCGTCTCCTGATTCACCACTTTCGTATTCTTTCCACTGTACTAAATCGCCTCTTAGATAACTCATTAAAACTTTAATGGCCAAAGCAATTCTCTTACCTTTTAAACTTTTAAGCCAAGGGTCACAGATTGGCAGCCGTATTTGGTTTGCAACACCGTGTCATTAAAAAGCAAAAGGGGGCGTGCACGCCTTCAGATGGGGCACACCCCAGCTCTACGCAGTTACAGCCCTCACCCTCACCAGGTCAGCATTTCACACATTAAAGCGTCCATCTGGTCCCTGAAGTCATGTGAGTTTGCTACTCTCCCTACTCAAAGAATTAACCAGCTTGCTCAGCAAAGGAGCATTCCCCCTACCTAAAGAGCTGATGATGAGAGGATTCCAGGTGGAAAGAAACTCTGTGACAACGATCCCCAAATTTGGCTGGCACATTGGAATCTGGAGGACCTAAAGAATGCTGATGTCCAGCCCTGGGTTCTGATTTAATACACCTGGGATGCAGCCTGGGCACTGGTGTTGGAGCAGCCCCACAGGTCATTCCAACCTGCTCTATCAGGCATGCCTAGTCAAGTTCAGCCCCTCACCACTGGTGGGGAGGGGAGCACATGGAAGTCTTTCTTGGGAGCCAGTCTTGAACAAGCCAGAACAGGGGAGTCTGCCCGGACTCTTTCCCAGGAACAGAGGGAGGCTGGCCCCCAAGTCCTGCATGGCCAAGAAGCCAAGTAGATGCGTGGCCCCTGGGTCACCCCAGGTCTGATCTCTCCCTGGTTAGGAGTATGCTGCTCCGGTTCCATGCTCTGGGGGATGCTTGGTATCAGAATGCAACCCAGTTTAAGGAGGGCTGATTCCTCCTGCCCCTGGTCTCAATGCCAGCCCTCAAGGTATGTAAACCATGCAGAGCACTAAGCCTTGAAGATGCCCAAGAGACCTTCTGCATCATCCCAAAGGCCAGGGTGGTTAGTACTGACTCCGGGGGCTTTACCAAGTGAGTCCAGCCCCCTCAGCCTGGTCCTGCATTTGCATATTGCTCTACTGCAGGGCCTGTCGTAAGACTCAGTAGTCAGACGTTCTACAGGAGAGCCCTCTGCAACCTGGGGTGAGGGGCTCTTGCCAGTAGAACACCAAGGCATTCCCTGGCAAGTTCCTCAATTGGGGTGACTCAGGGGAAGGACAGGGAGGAGGAGGAGCCTCCAGTGGTAGGGCCGCTGCTCTGGGTGAGATGTGCCAGCTATTTCCAATCATAATGTCCCTTAACCTCTGAGAGCCTTCCGTGTGCTTTTCACGTAGTGTTTCTTAAACAGGTCGAGTAATAACTATGTAGGTTTGTAACCTACATAGTTATTACCTTGCCACTGCTGGGAGCTCCTTGATGGCAGGAACTGGTCTTTCTTCTTTCTCTCATTCTCTTTCTTATTCATTCTCATATCTTCTCTCTCTCTCTCTCTCTCCCCACCTCCCCCCCCCCACCCCGTCTCGGTCTCTGTCTCTACCTCTATCTCTATCTCTTCCTCTCCCTCCCTCCCGAGAAGCTAGCACAGGGCCTCACGAAGCCAGCACTCAGTACACGCTTGCTGAATTGAATCACATGTTGGGCTGCTGTGTGATTTCCCGCTTGCTGATGATTGAATTGAGGCTCAGAAAAGTAAAGAAAGTTGCCCAGAATCACATTCGTGAAAGACAGAGCCAGGTTTCCTACCCTGGTCTCCCTGACCCCAAGTCTGATGCTCTTTCTAACAAAGCACTGCATATTCAGCTCATGTCTCAGCACTGCCAGGGGCACCATGTGGACACACCCCTTGCATCCACGCCCCGCCTCCCCCCCGCAGGAGGCGGTGACCACCAGCAATATGCTGTTTATTCCTCCCTCTCTGACCCCACGTTCCCAGACTTGGAAATGCTGAATGCAGCTTATTAGAATGCTGTCACCCTAGAGGGAGCAGCTACTCACTGTGGTTGGGTGGGCGTGTCCTGGACCTTTTCCCGAGGGCCCCTTTCTCCAGCTGACTGTCTGGATTGGCCCGAGTTCCCCCTGCATCCCCCGCCCCCATCACAGCATCACAGATCCAGCCAGGAGGTTCCCACCCTGGACAGCAACCCCACGGTCCTGCAGTCCCACTGCCTCAGGGGACTCCTGACCGTTCATCGGCCCAAGTCCAGCTGTCGAGTTGTGCAGAACCCTCCAATGCTCTGGGCAAACTCACGTTCTTCCCTTAGCACTGGACCTTGATCCGGAAGTTCCTTCCTCCTGGCAGGTCTCACTGAAAACCTACCTGGGCTGGCTCCTCTCCCCCCAGGCTGGCCCTCTGAGGAGGACGTCGTCTGCGGGCCGACTGCAGGTCCTGGGCTGCAGGCAGTGGCGTGTGGGCTTCTCCCTGCTGCGCCTTCCTGCGCGGGCAGCGGTGGCAGTACTTCGCTGGCTTCCTGTGGTGTAAACAGGAAGCAAGACCGTGTCAAAACGGTAGCCTCCAGCTGTGAGGAGGCAAGGCGCACTTTGATTGGGACTGGAGAGCTGACGTTGAGATGCTTTAATGAGAAGTTCAGCGGCCCTGTCTGTCAAGGGCCTTTCCTCCACTGTGGTGCCTGCATGGCTGACCCAGGGAGCCGGCACCTCCTGGAGGCCCAGAGCATCCCTGTGCTTCCCACGAGCCGGTGTCCAGAACACGGGCTCATCCTGTGGACATATGTGAAGATCCTGGGCTCTCTGTGACAGGGAAAAGAGGCTTGGGAGTGGGGACGGGGGACTGTCACTGCTTCATTTACCACTGCCTCCTGCCAAACTACCCCCCGTCCCAGGAGGGAAGAGAACCAGGCAAAGAACTGCCCTCTAGTCTTCACTACGTTAGGTTAGAACACTTGGAGGAAAATGTGGCTATCGCTTTCTACGCTGTGATTCATTATTCAGTTATTTAGAAAGCATGCCGCAAAGGATGACAGATACACAGGACCTGTGCCATCACTTCCCTTTGCAGCCCCCAGAGTGATATTATCATTCTAGGGCAGAATCGTTTTCCCCACTGAGCCTGAATGTGGACTCAGGCTCCTTCACAAACCAGCCTAGGGATGAGATGAACCAAGCACCAAGTAACCATCCAATGCTTGACTGGAGTTTGGGTTTTCATACAGCATGAAAGAGAGGCTGTCAGGGCCCAGAGGAAGAAGCCAGCACCAGTTCTGTCCCAGAGAGGTGCTGAAGGCTTCCCAAGAGAAGTGCTTTTTGTCTGGTTCTTGAGCAAAGGGTAAGAATTTTCTAGGCAGAGAAGCCGAGGAAGAGTATCCCAGAGACATAGACATACACAGTAGAAGGAATAAGCAAAATACAAACCCAGAAAAAAAAAAAAGGCAGACATCATCAAAATGATGCTGCCTAAATTTTTCTGCAAGGGAAATACTCTGCCATGCTGCTGTGGATGGCGTCTGTGTTCTGCTCATTCTAGGGTGAGGTGGAATGACGGGCTGGCTATTTGACAAGGCTGCAGGTTTCCTCCCAAAAAGAAGGAAGGAAGGAGGAACAAATGCACCCTTTGGGACTAAAAAAGACATTGAAAATGTCTGTAGCCTGAGATTTAATACCTACTTTGTCAATAAACATTCTTTAGGAATGAAAAGTCTACAGAAGTTAGAAATATGTTCACAAAGCCTTGCCCCAGCCCAAGGTCCCTAGTGTAGAACTGAGTCTAGGGGAGCATTTTGGAAACACTGAGAGGCTAACTAACTCAAAGGAATCATTGCGTTTCTTGAACTAGTCCTTCGTAAAAGCAAGGCTTGGCCATGGCGTTAGAAGCTTAAAATATTAGACTGACGGTATCTAAGACACTCATCAGCAGGAAAAAATGATATGTGGCTGAAATTTAATTTCACCCAGCTGGAACTCTGAGAGATGAGGTGACACTTGTCTGTATCCATGATTGGTTGACACTTTCATAGGCTGATGCTCCGGGTACCAAACACAGTCGTCAAAGCAACTGTGCATCTTGGAACAGACACAGATGTGTTTTGTCTTTTCATCAGCACACCTGATGTTGCACCCTCTTCATGGGAGTTGTCTTTTTTTTTTAATTAGCTCCTGAAATAAATTTGACTTTACTTGAATTTTGCTCTCAATAGTATTTCCTGGCACAGTGCTTGGTGAAAGAGGGAGAGAGAAGTGAAAGAAGGAAAGACGACAGAGATGTGGACTTACGGGAGAAAGTGATTTTTAACCACAAGTGATAGTTCAAGCTGACTTTCTAGAAGGGAGAGGACTGGTCTTCTGTGGAAGGGAATACCCTGAAGGTCATTTTGGTAGTGAAAGTTAAGTCCCCTTGAGTTACAGTAGATGAGAAAGATTTGGGGGTTGTAATAAAAGATTGAGAAGGGTCTTGGGACCCTGGAGAGAAAAGAGTGCGGGAGGCGGGGGGACAGAGAGAGAGAGAGAGAAAAAGGAAGAGGAGGAGGAGGAGGAGGAGGAGGAGGAGGTAGAGGGAGGGAGAGAAGGATGGAGAGATGTTATACACTGGGGCCAAGGAGAGAAACACCCAGTGAGAAATCCCCGGGCATCGTGGTGGAGATTTTTAAGAACGACGCACAGCAAACAGCCCCCTGTTTTTGCTGTGCTATAATCCTTTCTCTGTACCCCCAACCCCCCGGGAAAATAATGTGGTGTTGGTTGTGCTTTTGTAAAAGGCCGTAGAAGGGTCTGTGGGCCACGAGGGACACAGCAGAAGGTGGGAGGGTGCAGGCAGGAGCGACGGATGCTGAAGAGGCAGCACAGCGTGGCAAAGACAAGGGACTTCTGCTTGCAGCAGATGTCCTTCTTCCGCAGAAGAAGAAGAAGCAGCGTTGAAGCAGAAACCCTGATTCCTCCTCCAGCAGCCTCACTTGGGGAGACTCCCCTGCCCCGTATCTGGTCCAACCCGGCCAGGAGGCCCAAGGGCATCACTGGGGCAGAACTGCTCTGGCAAATCCGCTCCTTTTCTGGGTCTCCAGCGACAAAGTAAAGAGCCTGGCTTCTCAGCCTCTCTGTTCCTAATTTGCCCTCCTGGACTTACAGGTCTCAGGCTCGAAGGCAAATGAAATGTTTGCTTAGAAAGGAGGAGCAGGGGAACAGATCCACGACGTCAACTCCATCATGAATTATTAACCAGCCACATCCTGCTGGCTCTGCAAAACTGTGCTTCCTCTTCAGTAACCTGGCTTCCTCTCCCTTCTTCACTCTCACCCCTCCTACTCAACAGCTTCCTCCCTGGGGTTTCTTACTCCCGCTGAACTTTACCAACCCTCCTTTACAGATTGTGAGAGGGGATTCCCAGTTCCACCTGCTCAGAGAAGGCAGCTGTCGGGGAAGAAGTGAAAGACAGCGTAGCCTAGTGATAAAGTGACCGACTGGCAATGCGACCCTGAGCAAGTCCCTCGGTTTCCTCTAGGCAGGAAGGGCACCCTCATCCCCAGGTGGTTGTCAGACTTAACTGAGACAAAGCACAGCGCCTGCGCATAAAAATGGCCCGAGACGTAGAAGCTGCCTGGCCGTCAGCCTGCCTTCCCGTAGGGGAGTGGGATGGGAGGACATGGAGGTCTTTAGGGGTGTGATGGAAGAGCCAGTACAGCAATGAACACCATTATGTCTTAGAGTCTGTTAGGCATCCGCTTGGTTGGTTCCATCTAACCCTCATGCTAGCCCGTGGAGGGAGCCTCTAAACTTGGCCCCAATTAACAGATAAGGAAACTGAGGCTTAGAGAGCTGTGAAAACAACCCTGAATTCCAGTGTGTAACGGATGGGAACACAGAAGCCAATCAACAAGACTGGGGCTTCAGTTGAGATCTGCCGGGCTTCAAACCTCTCTTTCCGCAGTCGGTCCTAAGCTTGAGCCCAGCCTCTTCTCTCTGATGGAGGAGAATCCTCCTTGGCCCATGGCTAACGCTCTGCGAACGCTCAAGATCAACCCTGCTTGGCGCGGGAGAACGCTCAACCCATCGGACACCACTCTTACCTGGCCACAGGTGGGCAAGGTGTGTCCAGAAGGGTACAGGGAGTCCTCTCTCTCTTCTAGACTCTTCTGAGGGTCACTGTCACTTTTAAAGTATTTTCTGGGTGGAGGCTTGGGCTTGGAGGACGTAGGCTTTCTCACCAAAATCTCGAAGGATTTCTTCAGTCTCAGTGGCGGGTGGCCGCCCGGGCTCTCCTGGGGCGGCCCGGATGATGCCCCAGGAGGCACCCCTGGCTCCGGCCCCAGGGGCAGGCTGGGGCTGCGCGTGCTGACTTCCAAGTCGGAGGGCGGCTGCTCTCCGCCACTGCTGGGACTGCCCCCGGGGGACCCCGACATGTAGCTGCTGTCACTGCTGGAGCGGATCATGACCTTCGGAGCCCTGCGATGCGGGGGAGCTGAGTTCTTCTCCCGGTCCTTCTCCAAGGTCGGCCGCCCGTGCCAGCTGCTCTCCAGCCTTTTGACACCTGCATTGGAAGCACAAGGGAACCTCCACCCCTGGCCTTGCTCACAAGGTGAGCCGCGGGTGGCCCGCTGCCTGCCCGGGCTGTCCGATTCTCCTCCGAGGTCACTTTGGTTTGGAGCTCGGCAGCCTTGGGTCCGGTGCCCAGCACCAGTGACTTTAGGTTGGGAAAATCATTCAAACTCTCTGAGTCTCCATGTGATGGAGACTGAGATGCAGCCCCTAGATGGCCCTTCAAGGAAGGGCTTGATGTCCTAGCTGTGCCGAGTGCTGATAGCAGATGGCCTGTAGCTGTCAGCCCCTCCAGGGACCGCCTTGGCTATACAGAGAGCTACCTCGCCCGAGGGGCAGCCCATCTCCAAAGCCTGATGGAGATGAGGCTAGAAAGGCCCAGCCATTTCTGCCAACAGGACAACTCTGATGGGCCATTTGCGCTCCGGGGGTTGGCGGAAGCTGTCTGGTGTCATCTCAGCTCAGCTCGTCCCTCTGCTCGGCCTTGTGACTCCCCTCCCTTCTACAGGTGTGGAGCCCAGGATGCTTCTGAATAAACATCCTGCAGGCCAAACACCATGTCAGAGTCGGCTTCCGGGGGAACCCAGGCTCCCACACTCCATTTCCTCATCTGTAAAATGGAGATCCACTGGAGAGGTTGAGTTAATGGCTAAACTCAAAGCTTTCTAAGGAGACAAAGATACTGCAAATGCAAGTTCACTGTTTCCTTACCTTCCAGACTCCACTGATGCCTCTCCTTTCCAAACTTGACATTCTCCACAGCCTGGGCCACAGCTTCTCTGAGTTGCTGTTCAGAGACCTAGAAAATATCCATCACCTCCTCAAGCAAGCAGTGGAAACGCTTGCATCAGGATCTGAGTCCTGTACCAGCTCCCAAGCTGAGCCCCTGGATTCTAGTTTCTTTCCTTCACACCCACTCTACAAAGAGCCGACAAATTCCATTTCCAAAAACACCCTGGGCATCAATGGTTCCCTAGTATCTTCTAGGTAAAGTCCAAACTCTGTCAATAATAGGGTTCCCAAGACGGCCCCTCTCAACTCTCCAACCTTCTCTTCACTACTTGCTGCAAAACTAGGCAAAGTTACCATTTCAGAGTTTACCTCTGGGAGCTATTCCGTTCTTAAGGCCGTCATGACATCATCATCGTCAACATTACCAACAACGAAGACGTCATAACCATCACCCTAACCATCTTATTGTCACAGGTAGTCATCTTAGAGTAATAGTTAAAGGTATGAGTCCTGGAGGCAAACAGACTTGTGTTCAAGTCCCAACGTCCCCATTTTCTAACTGCACACACTTGCCCAGGGTACTTAACCTTCTAAACCTCAATTATTTTTCTGTAAAATGATGACAACAATAGAACCTCCTTCACAGTAAGAACAGAGGGTTTTAAGAAATATGTTGTTTGACACCAAAAGCACAGGCAACAAAAGAAAAAAAATAGATAAATTGGACAATGTAAAAAATGAAAATATTCTGTGTATCAATCAACAAAAGGCACAATCAATAGAGTGAAAAGGCAACTCAGGAAGTGGGAGAAGACATGTGCAAATCAGACTCCTGCAACTCAAAGTCAAAAGCAATCAAACAGGGCTTCCCTGGTGGCGCAGTGGTTGAGAGTCCGCCTGCCGATGCAGGGGACACGG
>NC_041224.1:39896068-39913922 GCF_002837175.3 Physeter macrocephalus | reverse complement strand
GTGAGCCATGGCCGCTGAGCCTGCGCGTCCAGAGCCTGTGCTCCGCGACGGGAGAGGCCACAGCGGTGAGAGGCCCGCGTGCCCCAAAAAAAAAAAAAGAAAAAAAAAAATCAAACAATCCAAGTAAAACATGGGCAAAGGATTTGAATAGCCATTTTCCAAAGAAGATATGCAAATGGCCAATAAGCATGTGAAAAGATGCTCAACATCACTAATCATTAAGGTAATGCAAAGCAAAACCACCATGAGATGTCACTTCACACCCATGAGGATGGTTACTATCAGAAAAATAGAAAATGAAAAGTGTTACTAGGATATGACGAAATTGAAACCCTTGTACACTGCTGGTGAGAATGTAAAATGGTGCAGCCACCATGGAAAACAGTATGGCGGTTCCTCAGAAAAATTAAAAATAGAATTACCATATGATCCAGCAATTCTACTTCTGGATATATACCCAGAAAGAATGGAAAGCAGGGACTCAGATATTTGTACACCTATGTTCATAGCAGCATTATTCGCAATAGCCAAAAGGTGGAAGCAACCCAAGTGTCCATCAGCAAATGAATGGGTATACAAAATATGGTCTATACATACAATGGAATCTTATTCAGCCTTAAAAAGGAAGGAGATGCTGACACATGCCACAACATGGATGAGCCTAAAGGACATTATGCTACGTGAAATAAGCCAGTCACGAAAGGACAAATACTGTATGACATCACTTGTATGAAGTATGCAGAGTAGTAAAATCGCGGAGACAGAAAGTAAAATGGTCATCTCCGGGGGCTGGGAGGTGGGGGGATGAGAGGTGTTTAAGGGGTAGAGAGTGTCAGTTTGGCAAGATGAAGAGTCCTGGAGACGGCTGGTGGTCATGGCTGCAAAACAGCGTGAATGTCCCTCGTGCCACACTTCATTTTGAACTCCACGCTTCAAAATGGCTAAGACGGGGGACTTCCCTGGCAGTCCAGTGGTTAAAACCCCCGCGCTTCACTGCAGGGGGCGCGGGTTCAGTCTCTGGTTGGGGAATGGAGAGCCCACAGGCCGCGCGCTGCGGCCAAAAAAAAGGCTAAGATGGTAAACTTCATGTTAGATCATTTTACCCCCCTGCACAAAAATAATACTAAATAAATCATTTAAAGTGCTGGGCACGGTTCCTGCCCAATGGTAGACTCTCAGTAGAAGAGATTTACCCTCAGCAGCAGTCCTGTAAGGTGGAGACCACACCCCCATTTCAGAGTTGAGGAACCAGAGCCTCTAAGAGGTTACATGGTTGTCCAAGGTCACTCGAAGTAAGTAGCGAAGCTGGGCATGAGCGAGGCATCCTGCTGTGTGTGTGTGTCCCCTGCCTGCAGTGCCTTAGCCTTTCTGCTGCCCCAAGCTCTGCCTGCCCTTCACGACCTGGCTCCCTTGGCTGAGCAGCTGGGCCCCTGACCCCCTCACGCCCAGGGCCCTCACCTCCTGTGGACTCTCTGTGGATGCCTCACCCCTCCAGCCAGAATGCAAGCCCCTCAAGTCCAGGGGCCACAGCTTCGCCCCCCTACCCTGCGTCCTCCTCCGCTGCTCTCTCGCCATGGTACTCCAGGGCAGCAAGAGGCACGGATCAAAGAATCGAGACCCCTGTCTTTTCTCTTCTCTTCTACTGCCCGGAGGTTTAGACGAGTTACTTGTTTACCTTAAGTGAGAAGTTTGCTTTCCTCCAGTGCGCTTATTGTCAGTGCTTAATGACCGAGCAGGGCTGGGTTTGAACCCAACCACACAGGCACGTGTGGATCTTGTCCATCATTCCATTCTCTGTCCTATCTCTGCTGGGAGTTTGGGACCCCACTAGTTAAGAACACAGGCTATTGTGGATTTAAATCGGCGTTTCTCCACTTCGTAGCTCCACCACTGGGCAAGTTCGTTTGCCTTTCTAAGCCTCAGTTTCCTCATCTAGGAATTGGAGGGGAAAATCATACCAACTTCAGAGGGATGTATAGCGACTAAATGCAATTGTATATGTCAAGTCTTTGGCAAACCCCGCTGGTACACACTAAGGATGAAATAAATAGTGATGGTGATTATCACCAGGGTCCCCAAAGTCATCTCACCCACGCCCATGGCTTCCCTTCTCAAGTCTTGCTCCCACGTGGATCTCACTTACCAGGCAATGTCAGTCCCAAATCTAATTGCCTGTGGGCATCTCTGACTAAACCTCCCCCAGGCACCTCCATCTCTCTGTATCCCACACTGAGATCTTTCTCTTCCCTTCCAAGCCCACCTCCCTTCTCTGATTCTCTGCTCCGGTGGTGGTGTCGTCATCACTCGGTCTTCTAATCTAAAAATACTCCAGTCCTCCTAGGCTCCCGCCTCTCTTGCCCCAGAGCTAATCAGCCAACAGAGCTTGTTGATTCTTCCCAGGTTGCCTCTTGTTGCCCCTTCTTCTCTATTCTCTTCCCACATCTGCTGTTTAGTTCAGGCCCTCACCATCCGTTTCCTTCCTCTGAAAAACTCCGAGTTCCACCTACTCCATCCTGTCCTCTGCCGTGCAATCAAAGGGTAAAAAAAAAGCCTGAACATGTTACATATAGAGCTAGAGACCTCCCCTAGCTCCTCACCACTCAAGGAATAAAATGCAAACACCTTAGCATCCTGTGGCAAGCCCTTTGCCACGTGACCCCAATGCCTCGCCAAACTCCATTCTCGATGCTCTCCTCCAGTCCCTACATCCCAGCCCCGAGAACCTACCCCTCTCCTTCCACGACAGGTCCCTTCACGACTCTGCAGCTTAACTTTGTGTTCCCACTGCCTGGAACGACCTTCCACAAATTCTTTGCCTGGAGAAAACTAACTTCTGGTAATTCTTGCTTTCTCTCACCTTCCCTTCTGTATCCCTGTATTCTCATAGTACTTACCACTCTGTATCGCAATGATTTCTCTGTCAGTCTCTCTAGCGAGAATGTAAGCTTCTGGAGGGCAGGCCTGCATGCTACGAGCCCACTTCTTCCTGTGTGCCCAGCGCCCGGGTCCAGACAATCACATAGTGGGGACCCACTGGATGCATGCATGAGTGAATCTCTTCTATCTACTAGCAGGAACCCTGGGTCTATATTTTCCTGCCCTAGAGCCTGTAACCCAGCTGCAAGAGCTTCCCTGAGCTAACGCCAATCGCCTCTGTGTCTAGGAGTTTGTCAGAGGACCTCTCTGCAGACGCTTGTTATGACAGACACTTGGTTCATTTGAGTCCTGAGAGAGTGGGCCTGGGAAGAAGAGGATGGCCAGCAGGGTGTCACCTGTGGGTCCGGATGTCGGCTAACCATGATGGGGACTGGACCCGGGTTACAGTGACTCAGGATGGCGTAGACTTCATTGAGCGTCATGCAGTGCACGGGGGAGTCGTTGATTTCCACAAGTTCATCGCCACACCTGCAGAGGCATCAACAAGAAGCCATCAGCAAGCTCATCAACAGGACATGTGCTTCCCCGAGGTCCCAGTCCTGCCTGGGCTGTGTGATGAGACCTCAAATTCACAGCAATAAGTAGACCTCCTTCGCCTCCCGACTGAAACTCAGTACAGGGTCGACCAAAGCGACATATCACACACCCCCTTCACGCATGACCACAAAGTGGGAGACAGCGCATACCGAGTGTGGGACAACATTCATGGAAGTTTGTAACTTTTTTCTGCCCCTTCCATTTAACTTAAGCTCGATCAAGATGGAGGGCGTCGTTTAACCAATGTAATGGATTAACCAATTAACCACAATTTAACTGCTCACTTCCTCTCTTGGGGCTTCAACGTTCCCATATGCAGAATGGTTAACAGGAAGAGCAGATGGGACGTGCTAAAAGGTAAAGAAGAAATAACTGGATGGGGGAGCAGCCAAGGTTCTTGCAAAAAGAAGTAAAGAGGGAAGGCCATGGAGTTCATTCTTGTAAGGCGGGAAATGGGGGAAAAACGAGGTAGAAAAAATAAGGTTGCATCGATACACAGAGGATTTTGTACAATCCAATCCTCTTGCTTCATACATGGGGAAAATGAGGCAGAGAGGGTGACATTATCTCCTCAGTAAGACGTCACTTAGGGATTAAAAAACTTTTTCTGGAAAGTGCCAAATAGTAAATATTTTAGGCTTTGCAGGCCATGCCATCTCTGTGGCAACGGTGCAACTCTGATGTCATAGCCCAAAAATAGCAGCCTTAGACAATATGTAAATGAATGAGCATGGCTTTGTTTCAATAAAACTTTATTTAACAAAAACAAGAGATGGTGGGCCCCCACTTGCCCTCCTCTGCCCTAGCTGTTTATCAGCAGGGCCAGGATTGGAACTCAGGTCTCCTGTGGCTTATTTCACACTTCCTCCTGCTGTGGTTGGCTGCCCCTTCCTTCTACATTTCTGTCACTGAGTTAGTTCCCCTTCTCCTTCTGGCTAAGAAAGTACACATTTTCACTGAGGTAACTGAAGACCATAGAGCACCTGATGCCAAGGAAAGTGGAAGCTTCCAAAACAGTCCCTACCCAGCTGCAGGTCCAGGAGGGAAGACTCTGTCTAAAGATATTAGGACTAAGGCCATCACTCTGACTGAGCCACTCGGTCCCAGGTAACAGCACAGCAGCTCAGCAAATCAGCTGTCACCCTCCTGCCCATGACAGCAGCAAGCCCACCTCTAATTCAGAAGCTCCATCAAGATACCACCGTAAGCAGGGCGTGCAGATATTGGCTTGGCCAAAAAGTTCGTTCGGGTTTTTCCATAACATCTTATGGAAAAACCCCAACGAACTTTTTGGCCAACCCCAATACTACAATGATAGGAAAACATTTTAACATATGGCAAAACTCTCCTGATTCAGCAAAACCTAAGCCCAGTAGAGAAGATATACATGAAGATATACGATCTGGGATACATATAAATATATAGCATATATCTTCTTACGCTATAGGAGAGAAGCTATACCGCACATGAGTGTTGGACTGAGTATAAAGTACTGTAACAAGTTAAACTGGAATGTAATTACCAAACTCAGATCCCTTGTTGAAAGTCAAATTTAGATCTTTACTTCTCTTAGAAGTTATTCGTAAAAAGATATATGTGGAATGCCCGAAAATATTCTGTTTATGCTACCAAGAAATGGAGTTAATACTTATTGCTTAGTAAGCTTCTTTTTCCATACAGACTGACTCCACAGGTAAACCTCCTTGAAGCTCCTATTTATGTCACTCTACAGTCTGTATTATTTACATCTGAATTAAAGTATGTTTAGGGCTTCCCTGGTGGCGCAGTGGTTGCGCGTCCGCCTGCCGATGCAGGGAAACCGGGTTCGCGTCCCGGTCTGGGAGGATCCCACATGCCGCGGAGCGGCTGGGCCCCTGAGCCATGGCCGCTGAGCCTGCGCGTCCGGAGCCTGTGCTCCGCAACGGGAGAGGCCGCAGCAGAGGGAGGCCCGCGTACCGCAAAAAAAAAAAAAAAAAAAAAAAAAAAAAAAAAAAAGTATGTTTAACTTCATGCTTTCTGTTTCAGACTGATATTCTCTGAGACAATGCCTCTTACACTGCAACGTGCATACAAATTCCCGGGGATCTAGTTAAAATGCAGGTTCTGATTCAGTGGGTTGGGGAGGGCCCTGGGATTCTGCATTTCTAAGGAACTCCCAAGTGATTTCAATGCCGCTGGTCCAGGGACCACACTTTGAGGACAAAGGCTCTGAGCTATCCCTGGATCATTCTAAATATCTCATCTCCCAGTCAGTCTCCTGATGCACTAAGGAATTCCTTCCCTCCTTTGTAAATCAGGGGTCTTTTCAAAAACAGAAATCAGGACATACCGGAGTCGTCCATCCAGATGCGCCACGGATCCCGGAGAGAGCGTGTGAATGAAAATGCCTGAGATGCACTGGAAATAGGGGACGCTGCACAGGCCGATTCCCAGCCCAACGCCAGCCTCTGGAAGGCAGAACGGGATGGGGGTGGGGGGACTGGTGACTGAGCTTTCCCAGGGTTGCACGAGTCTATTAGGTGCCATACCTGTCCTGGGTTCGTTGCTGTCTCGTATTCATGAATGCATTCATTGCACCCATGCTTATGGAGCGTCACTGTGAGTGGGCACTGCTCCAGGGTCAGCAACTAGTGGCCAAGGCAGGTGAGGATGCTAAGGTCAAGTAAGGAAAGGGAAGGAAAGAAGGAAGGAAGGGAGAGAGAGAGGGAGGGAGGGAGGGAGGGAGGGAGGGAAAGAAGGAAGGAGGGAGGAAGATGTCAGGGAGTGATAAGTATATGCAGAGAATTACTGGGGAATGCACTAGAACACAAAAGGATGACCACTTTAGGACTCAGAGAGGGCAACATTTAGGCTAAAATACGAATGACAAGAAGGAACCAGGGATGTGGTGATGGGGGCAGATCATTCCCAAAAGAGGTAACAGCTAATGCAAAGGCCCAAGGTGAAAGGAAGCAGGCCATGCTGCAGGACCAAAAAGGAGGCCAGTGTGGCTGGAACGTAGCCCATCACGGGGATAGCGGTATTGAGAGGATTCAGGACAGGGAGGCAAGGGCCAGCTTAAATGGAACCTTGCCAGCAAGGATGTGTCAGTGAAAGGACGCTATTCTCCACTGAGAAGGCATGCCATAGGAAACTTATGAGCCGGAAGTGACACGGTCTAATTTCTATTTTCCCAAATATGACTGGCTGCTGGGAAAAGAAAGAGCTATGAAGGGTCAAGCAAGAATGGGAACAAGGAGAGCAATTAAGAGGCTACTCTTCACCCAGCAGTGGTGACTTGGATTTTACCGCTAGTGAAAGTGGAGAGAGATGGATATACACAGAACTCATCTTGAAGACAGACTTGCTGATGGATTCAATATGGGGATTTCATAAATTAAAATGAAGATAACTCGTAGAGATTCTTTTAGCTTGAAGAACTCTGAGATTTTTTTGGCTTGAGTAACTGGGTGGATGATGATTCGGTTTACCGAAACAGGATGCCTACGGAGGACTAGAATCAGGAGGATGGCGACCAGGCGTGCAGTTTTGCCCCCAGTCACTCTTGAGATGCCTGTGAAGTAGCCAAGTAGACATGGGGAGTAGATAGTTGGGTAGATGAATCTGGAACCCAGCAGAGAAGGCAGGGTGGAAGTTTGAAGTTTGGAAGTATCAACGTGGAGGTGGTGGTGTTAGGACCATCGGGCTGGATGGGTCCCCCAGAGTGTGTGGGAGAGGAGGGCCTGGAGCTGACCAGCATCAAAAGGACTGGAGAATGAGGGGTAGCCGGTAAGAAGGACCAGATGGAGTGGCCAGGGAGTAGGAGAAAGACCTTCTTATGGTTTGCTCCTGGCACCTGTGATTTACAAAGCACGGTTGTGAGTATTTTCACCTGTGATGCTGGTCCTCCCAACGTCCCATGAGGGTTGCCATGGGCAACTGTTAGCAACCCTGTTTGATGGATGAGGCATTTTGGCTGTGATATGGCCCACAAACAAAGGTCAGAGCCCTTTGCCGAGATCAGGTTTCCTGACCAGAGTGAGAGTTCTTAAGCCTTGTGGGTATCAGAATTGCCTGGGGTACTTATATAAAAGTTATAGATCCCTGGGCCTCTCTTCTAATACTGTGGAAGCGAAATCTCTGGGGCTAGAGATTCAGAAGCTGTGTCATATACATACGACAATCAAGCAAAAACCCTGCCTATGGTATTTCTGATGCCAGTGATCAGAGGAAACACCACTCCAAGGCCAGGGACCACGGAGCCCAACAGGGGAAGGAAGAGAGCCATGTCTTCCCCATGTCCTACGCCTGCTCAGTGAGCTCACGCCGGGAGTCCTGGACACAGCTGCTGGCGTGTGCCAGCGCGTACTGACCTGTGCCTAGTATTCATGCCAGGCTTGGGGGCTCAGGGATGTCTGAGTCCTCAGGCTGCCTGCCGTCTACCCTCTTCATTACTCATTCTTCTTCTACAGCAGATCTCAAAGCCACCCACCCGTCTCCACCTACCGTTCTCCATCCTCTCTGATCCAATGGCTGCAACTGGTTCCCAAGCCTCCATTTTTGTCACATTATAGGCCATTCTCTACAGAGACGCGGAGGAGATGTTTCTTTTAAAGCATAAGCTGATTATGTCTGTGCTTAGAAATCTCTCAGGGGCTCCCGGTTGCAATTAGAAGAGAATCTAGCGGCAAAGTCCCACAGGGTCTGTCTCTTTGCCTCCGCCCGGTGCTCCAACACCACTTCTCAGGCTGCCCACCTCGCTGCAGCCACACTGGCTTTCCCTCTGTCCCTACAATCTGAGCTGGTCCCTTTGCGGGAGCCGCCTCCTCTTCATTCTCCAGGTCTCAGCCTAGCTGTAATCTGGCAGGGGGGCCCTGCTGAGCCCCCTGCAGTTAGCATCCACCCTTGGTGGGGGCTGAAGGGACTAGATGCCAATCCCCAAATGTCTGAGCTTGAGAGGATCTCAATTTTCTGGCACAAGTGAGAAAAGAAGAGTCCCAGAGAGGGCAAGTGACCTGCCCAAGGTCTCTTAGCAGATTAGCTGTAGAGCTACAACTCCTGGTCGTGTGTGTGTGTGTGTGTGTGTGTGTGTGTGTGTGTGTGTGTGAGTGAGAGAGAGAGATTTGTGTTTGCTTCCTTTTGTTTTATTTTATCCACTGCACTGGGACATGTTGACTGAATTTGGATGGTGTGTCCCAGGCTTCTGCTAACAAACAGAGCCCTAGACCTTGGGGCTAAACAGCAGCCATAAAATCTGCTAAAGGACAATACCTGGGCCTGTTTCCAGCCGAAGAAATTCTGGGAGATAGCTCAGTGGAGGGAGGCCCAGGCAGAGGGCGGAGGAGGACAGCGGGGCCCCCAGGAGTCCAGCCTACCTTTCTTCAGGGACACCTCCACCAGGATCCTGTAGTTGGGCTTGGCGCGGCTGGCGGGCGCTTCAGGGCTTTCCAGGATGAAGGAGTTGCAGTCCTTGGTGACACAGGTGCTGGAGCTCAGGGAGCGACACAGTGCGGGGGACAGGCGGCTGCTCAGGGAGTGGGGGGCCGTCAGGCGGGTCCTCACCGTCACGGTGAGGAGCCCCTTTTTGGCTTGCTGGAAGGAAAGAGAGAGGGCCAAGGCTTCCAGCGGCAGCTCGGGGCGAGGGGAGGAGCCCGGGCCTTTGTGGGGAACAATAGTAGAATGCTTTCTAAAGAAATGTGGCCACATGCGGGTGTGTGTGTGTGTGTGAGATACAGAAATGTGTGTATACATATACATGACATATATTTGTATGTCTGGATATGGATATGACACCTTATATACAAAGTATATACATATATATGCCAAAGAGATAGAGTCTTGAATTGAACTAACTAGATGGAGACTCAAAAAATATCTTTCAGTGACTGTCTTCGAAACTTTAAAGATTGTAATATAAATACATAGAACGTTATACCCTGAGAAAACCGTAATTCAAAAGGACATGTGTACCCCAGTGTTCATTGCAGCACTATTTAGAATAGCCAGGACATGGAAACAACCTAAATGTCCAACGACAGAGGAATGGATAATGATGTGGTACATATATACAATGGAATACTACTCAGCCATAAAAAGGAACAAAACTGGGTCATGTGTAGAGATGTGGATGGACCTAGAGTCTGTCATACAGAGTGAAGTAAGCCAGAAAGAGAAAAACAAATATCATATGCTAACACATATATGTGGAAGCTAGAAAAATGGTACAGATGAACCTATCTGCAGGGCAGGAATAGAGATGTAGAGAACAAACATGTGGACACAGGTGGGGAAGGGGAAGGTGGGACCAACTGGAAGATTAGGATTGACATATATACACTACTACGTGTAAAATAGATAGCTAGTGGGAACCTGCTGTATAGCACAGGGAGCTCAGCTCGGTGCTCTGTGATGGCCTAGATGGGTGGGTTGTGGGGGGAGGTGGGAGGGAGGTCCAAGAGGGAGGGGATAGATGTATACGTATAGCTGATTCACTTCATTGTACAGCAGAAACTAACGCAACATGGTGAAGCAATTATACTCCAATAAAAAAATAAAATAAAATAAAACCGTTCTATAAACCTCAAATCGTTGATGCACCTCCCGACAACAGTCCTGATTACACTATTATTTTCAGAGTAAGGCCTTTTTTGAACAATGTGCCTGGATCAGTGTCAGCAAGGTGCCCCACGTAAAGGAGCCCACATTTGGAATTTGTAGGTTTGAAGGAAGGAGGGTGATGCTGGGAGCTTGTTTCCTTTGTCTGAAGGCCCCAGAGTTTGGCCATATATTGATAATAAATGGTCACCTTGAACTTCTGCAAAGCATCCTGATGTGTGAGTCCAGCCATCGATTCCCCGTTGAGTTCCAGAATTTCATCACCTGTTGGGAGAGGGAGAAATTGTAGCTGAGAAGAGTTTTGCCCAATCAGGAGGCGTTATCCCTTAAACTTTAGTGCCCCCACCCCCCGTCCAGGTTTCTGTGAGATGTACAAAGCATCACAAAGAACATCTCCTCATTCAGGGCTCTCCCCCTGGGAGGTGGGCAAGGCAGCAGTGCTGGGCCTTCTCTGGCACCGCTTACTTTCCAGAGTGAGATCCAGGGTCCTTAGCCAGGAACACAAGGCCTGGACCAGTCGGCTCCCTGTCCACCTCTGTGTTTCACCTCTTTCCCTCCTGCCTCTCAGCCCCTCTTGCCATTCGCTCCCCTGGACCATTTCCTGACGCCACACACCTGCCTTTCCCACAGTGGTCTGTGCAGTTCCATGCTTGTTTCCGTGCCATCTTCTAAACTAAAATGTACATCTCCTACCTTCTTCACCTACCACTTCTTAATCTCTTGGTCTCTGCTGACTTTGCGCTCTCGTGGCACCCAGAACCTACCACTCTCATAGCCCTTGTCACCCCAGTGGTCATCGATGAACTGTGAAAGTCTCTCCCTGGGGACGGAGCTTTGTTACATCAGATGCTGTATCCCCAGGGCCAATTCTGGGTGAGGCCTCCACAGTGCCCAGTAAATGTGGGTTGGATGAGATGTTTCCAGAATGCAGTGTAGGTCCCATGTTACAGAAGAGGAAAGTGAGCTCAGAGAAGTCCAAAGTTCATACGGTAAAAAGAGTTAGGACTCAGAGCTTTTTCCTCCTATACACCTAAGAGAAGAATTTTTTCTGTATCCAGAGATCCATTTTTATGGGGATGGAAAACCACTTTCGCCCATTCATTCCATCTATTCAATACATAAACAAAGAGCACTGTCTCTGTATTCAACACTGTGCCTGGAAATTCAGAAGCAAACATTATTTTTTACACAGTTTTCTGGCCTGCGTGCTACTGGGTGAATCTGCTGTCACTTAATTATGGTCCCATTGTAGAGAATCCATCTTTTTTCTCTGGTTGTTTTATATATATATATATATATATATATTGTACTTGTCCCCAGTCACCCCACTTCAGCTCCCTGTAAGACGGAGATTCCTTGTCAAAAGGGGTAAGCTAGACCAGGGGGTTAAGCCTCACAACTACCATGTAGATTATGGTTATCAACTGGAGAAATCATAATACAAAAATCCTGCCAGTGAGAAAGAAATTTAAGAACAGAGAGCTCTACAGCTCTAAGGGTTTGAAACTAATTCAGAGCTTGGTGAAATTAATGTCCTCAGGACATTGTTGAAAACAACGGAAACCATAGAGGTAAGAAATTAAGTGAAGGGTGGTAGTTCCAAAGTATTAACAGCAATAAGAGAAGTGACAGACCAGCTGCAAGTTTAACGAAGACAACCAGGGAAAAGACAGCTAAAAATCTTCAAGTCAGAGAAAGCCTGAACTGGCAGCACTCTCTCTGAAAAGGGGGTCTAACTTTAACTGGATCAGGTTGTGAAGTGTGATATTGTTATTTATCATAACATATATATATATATATATATATATATATATATATATATATATATAGTCTTTGATAGTCTGAAGTTTCACTGGGATGTGTTAGGGTGCTACCTCATACTGAAGTTTGCATAATTCTGGAAAATTCTGGATAATTCTGGAAAATTCTTAACCACGATCTCATCGCCTATCGCTTTCCCTCTTTCACTCTATTCTTTCTTTCTAGAATTCCCATTAGATTATTTTGGACCATCTCAACCTATTCTGCATGTTTCTCTAGTGCTCATCTTTTTCTTCTCTATTGTTCTGTGTGGCCTACTGGATAATCTCCAGATCACAAGTTCTCCTTACAGCTGCATTTATCTACTGTTTAACCCATCCGCTGAGGTTTTTTTTTTTTTTTTTATTTCAATGACTTTGCTTTTTTTAAATTTCTAAAAGTTATTTTTTTCACATCGATCTGTTTTTTCATTGTGTTCTGTTCTTTCCTTATTATTTTTCTATTCCTTGTCTTATCTTTTTAAAGATCTTATATGTTGAGAAATGATCACCACAATAAGTCTAGTTAATATGAGTCACCACACCTGGTTACAAGTTTGTTTTCCTTGTGATGAGAACTTTCAAGAGCTACTCTTTTAACAGACTTGTGGTTACCCAAGTGGATTGGGAACTTTGGATTAGCCAATGCAAACTAGTATATATAGGATGGATAAACAGCAAGGTCCTCCTGTATAGCACAGGGAACTATATTCAATATCCTGTGATACACCAGAATGTAAAAGAATATGAAAAAGAATATATATGTGTAGAACTGAGTCACTGTTCTGTACAGCAGAAATTAGCACAACACTGTAAATCACCTACACTTCAACAAAATTTTTAAAAAGGAAAAGCTCTACCCTCTTAGGAACTTTCAAACATACAATACAGTATTACTAACTAGAGTCACCCAAGATTTATTTATTTTATAACTGGACATTTATACCTTTTGACCGCCTTCACCCAATTCACCCTCCCCCCCCGCAACTCTGGCAACCACCTATCTGTTCTCTATAGCTATGAGTTAGGTTTTTTGTTTTGTTTTGTTTTGTTTGTTTTTTTTAGATTCCATATATAAGTGTGATTGTATGTTGTTTGTCTTTCTCTTCTGACTTATTTCACTCGGTATGATGCCTTCAAGGTCCATCCATGTTGTCCCAAAAGGCAGGATTTCATTCCTTATTCTGGCTGAACAATTGTAATCTTTATTTTCAACTCATTTTTAAGGGGAGCTTGTTTTTCGGTGGAATTCCCACACCCCTCAGGTGGCTACTTTTATTTTGTTCCTTTATTTCCAGCAGGCACCCCGGGGTCTCAGGACTGGTTCAGGACCAGTAGTAACATTAGCTCCTCAGCTTGGGAGTTGTGAGCTGCAAGGGCTGACGGCTGAGGTTGCACAATCACCCTGACACGGGTTTGGCTCTTCATTTTCTCGAGCGGGATGTCTTTTCCCCACCTAAGGGCCAAGGACAAAATTACGTTTCCTTGTTGCTTCCCTGGGCTTGCTGGCCTTTCATGAGGGCAGCTTTTTAGTATGAAGGCTTTCTGCAGGTTTTCAGAGGTTCCCAGGGCCCAAGACCACCTCTCCGGCCCCTGTGTGGCCATCGAATCCCAGCCCCTGGGCCTAAGCAGCTCCCTGTGCTATCATGTCATCAACTCCTGGGAATGTCACGCTGAGATTTAAAGTGGTTTCTTTGTTTCTTAGAAGATGGGTGTTTCCATTTCTTTCTTTAGAGTTCGGGTGTGCTGTTTTAGCCAACTTGGTGTCTATGACAATAAAGGGGTGGGAAGCATATTCAAATCAGCTTAATCTGTTAAGTTGCTAAAACTAGACAAGAAAAATAAAAGGCTCGGTCCTTGTCCTTATAAGATTCCAAGTTGAGGTGTGACAACTGACAAATTTAAAATAATCAAGATATAACTAAGTACGTGCTGAAGGCAGGATCTACAAAGAACACACTTCAGAAACATCCATTCTTTATGATACAAGCGGCTGAACTTGTCTTCAGATTATTAGAATGTCCATCCCAAGGGGGCCACATAATCTGGGCCTTCCAGAGAGTCCTTAGCCTTATTTGGCCATATCTGGTGGAAGGTGAATAGCCTCGGTTTTGCCGTATAAATCTTACACAATCATTTTTTTGCAAAGGGAATACAAATAAAACATTCTTAGCCTTGATCTGGACACCAAACTTTTGTTGCAACTGACATATCCCCTGGGAATTCAAGGGCGTATGCTAAAACTTCACTTTTGAAAGAAGTTACAAAAGGCAATTTGGTCAATTATTTGAGGCTAGAATCAAGGACTGCAGACTAGCTCAGCGTCTTTTTCACCGAATTCTTACGATCACTATTAACTAAGCGAGACAAATACCCAGAAAGAAAAAGAAAGAAGCTTGGCTTGGGCAGGCTTCTCTCTTCTGGCCACTTCAATTCCTCCTCCACCCTTTAGTCAAACACTGAAAAGTACAGAAGATAATGAAGCAGACGGGCCCATCTCAAGATTCTGATCCCACTTTCTTTCCTTTCTCTCAATAACTCCTCTGCGTGCCTCTTGATTTAGCTATCCCCCTCAAGCCTTGCCTCGGCCCTCTTCTCTCTCCTCTCTTCCCTGCTTCCTGCATCCACTCTATAACTTCAGCTATTTTCCAAATGACCCCAAGAATCTACATTCAACCCTTATTCCCTTCCTGAACTGGAACCCAAATTTTCATTCGCCTGCTGGACAGCGCCACCTAGTGCTCACCTGGAGACCTCGCTCCGCTCTGCTGCTCAAACCTAAATACCCTCATTTGCTTTCTTTTACTCCTCTTCCTCCACCTCTTGTTATATATAATTCATCATGGTTCTCTAGTTTACTAAGATCAGACGCCTTCACGTGTTCTCTGACCTCATTTGCCACCTCCACAGAAGCCGTTGTTTCCCCCATCGGCATCTTTCTCCTCCCAGGGTTACAGCCTCAGGGCAGACCCTTAAGAGCTGGAGCCTGGATCTTACAATAGCCTCTGAACTGGTTTTACTGCTTCTGGTATCTAGCCAGCCCACTTCATCTTACACTCAGCTTCCTGAATCAACTAAAAACCCTGGTCCTAGCTGGTCCCTCCCAAATTATAAAAAGCTTCAAATGCTCCCCACTGCCCATACAATAAAATCCATACGCATAATCTAGCATAAGTTAGAGTTGGCAAACTTTCTCTATAGAGAGCCAGATAGTAAATATTTTAAGCTTTGCAGGCCACATGCTCTCTGTCGAAACTACTCAACACTGCACAAAAGCAGCCATAGACGAGAGGTCAATGAGGGAGCATGGCTGTGTACCAATAAAGCTTTTCTACGGAGGCTGAAATTTGAATTTAATTTTCACAAACGAATCCAAACTTCTTTTGACTTTTTTTCAGCCGTTTAAGAGACATGAAAACTCTTCTTCGTTCGTGAGCCTTATAAAAACAGGCAGTGGGCCAGATGTGGCCTGCGGGCTGTAGCTGGTCAACCCTGCCCTGAATAAGTTAGGTTATTAGAGGTGGTTCGGCTCGCAGCAGAGTTTACAGAAACTGGCCTGACAGAGAAGGTGAGAAGGTTGTGAAATCCCTTCTCTTTAAAGATCCACGTGTAGCCCAGTGTCAGGCCTGCAGCATCTTCCCTTCTGCCCCCTGACTACCTGCCCCGGAATTTTGCCTCCCAGTTAGAACCTGGAGATCTCCTGGGGCCAAGCCTACACGTGACTGTGGGGTAGGCTTGGGGGTGGGGAGAAAACCCTCCGCTCCAGGACAAGGGGACAGGGAGGGGCACTCAGGGGACACCTCAGCGCCCTGGGCCCCTTCCTCTCAGGATGGCCAGGGGCTTCCCTCCCTGGAAGAGATGAAAAAGCTGGAGGGAGGTAGCGGATGCAAGTAGCTGCGGGGCGGCAGCTGGGTGGATCCTAAGCTCCTCAATAGAGGGAACCTGTCTGATAATCCTCTGTATTCCTAGAGCCCAGAACGGGGCAGGCTCACAGAGGACTCACCGGAAGCCCTGGGCCTGGTTCCCCGTGTCTGTGGGCTGGAGAGGGCAGAGAAAACGAAACAAAGGGGATGTCGATGGCTGCCAGCAACGCCAGAGGGCCCTTGACAAGCAAAGGCGCAAGAGGGATGGAAGGGGTCTTCTGCCCCAGGCCAGTAACAGGACCGAGGCTGAGTGTGCAAACACACCCAGCCAGCGTGCCAGGCCTGACGGAGCCATCGGGGCCCGCAGACCCCCGAATCCATGCAAGCTGGATTCTGAAGGCTCAAGACACATTTCACTTTCCCAGTAGCTTCTACCGGTAGCCTAGGGATTCTGCTTTTGATTCCAGCAGCATCACCTAGTAAAGGCCGGGACATCTACCTTCTTGTAGCCTCCCATCAGCTGCCGCTGCTCCCCCCGCAAAGATGGTTTTAACGTAAATTCCAATGGGGCCATAAATGCTGTCCTTTCCTCCAACGATGCTGAAGCCCAGACCCTGGGAAAGAAGAGGAGAAGGTCAGATTTCGGAGTGTTCCAGGCCATTCACCGGGCTGCCATGTCCTGAGGCCCTGCCCCAGCCCTGAACAAAGGACTCAGGGGGGAGAGGGGTGCCCTTGGTCTTAGAGGTCTCGGGACCTAACAGAGGAATGGGAAAAGTGGTAACTTCAAGGCCACGCTGGGCTGTGCCGTGTCTGGAGCTTTCTCACGAGTCTGATGTTCCCCACACGGAGGGAGTCTGAATGGAGACAAGCAAGCACCCTGGCTCTGCCCCTCTGACTAGCAACTCTGCGCAGATCACTTCCTGTCTCTGAGCTTCCATTTACCCCCTTGGAAAATGATGCTGACATCGCCAAACTCATAGGGTTGTGTTTGAATATTAACTAAGACATCCAGCAACCACAACTAACACACCCACAGCAATAATCATAAAAGCAGCAGCTGACAATGGAAGAAGCATCTCTTCTCCTACCAAAAGCTGTTCACTCCCCTTCTGTTCTGCATCCCACCCCCTCCCCTTCTCAAGGGATTTACTACAATCCTGTGCTCTCCCTCCTGCCCCTGCAGTACCACGAGGTCAGGAGCTGCCAGGTGGCAGCAGAGAGGAGGCCAGAGGCCGGGGAAAGCAAGAGAAAGATGTGACAGACAGCAGGAAGAGGAAGGCGGGCGGGTCCAGCTTTGCCTGTAGACCTGCAGTGAGTTAGGACAACCACCTAGGCAGACCCAGAGAGCAGCGAAGGAGGTGCACACACAGCCTGCTTTATTTGGTTCACGACTGAGAGGACCCTTCTTCTCAAGAAGGCTTAGCTTGGGTCGCGATGAATTCCTCTGGAGACTGTGAGCTCCCCGGAGGTGGTGAACGCATCTTATTTGTCAGTGTCTGCCCTCTGGATGAAGGTGCTCGGGAAACATACGTTATAGACTGAAGGCACGAAAGCCAGCTGGAGGCCGGGCCTTTGGATTCAGCTTGCAAGCGTGCCAGGAAGCAGTAAGCAACTTGGCTCCCAGGAAGACCCCTCCAAGTGACGGCTGCCAAGTAACAGCATCACTGCTCCTGGGCAATTTCTCCGAGGCCAGCAGCTGCTCGGAGCCGAGTGGGTGCCTCACCCCAGCATCACAGAGGTGGCAGGCCAGGCAGCCACCTTCAAGACCCTAAGGGAACCTGGCGAGCAGGGGCCAGACAGGAAAGCTGTGTGGACAAAGTGCTGGTGTGAGCTTCTGGTGACGGTGTGGGTGTTCCAGGACGGGGAAGAGCAACGGTGTCCAGGAGTACCATGGGGGTGGGAAAATGAGAGGTAGGGCAGCTTCCGGGCTCCCTGTATGGGCTCCCAACTTCTTGCACTGAAATAATTGCTCTAGACCCAAACTTTCACCCACCCTGGTGAGGCCGGATGGTGTAGTGGTTAAGAACAAGATCCAGGGCTTCCCTGGTGGCGCAGTGGTTGAGAGTCCGCCTGCCGATGCAGGGGACATGGGTTCGTGCCCCGGTCCGGGAAGATCCCACATGC
>NC_041224.1:39880145-39895856 GCF_002837175.3 Physeter macrocephalus | reverse complement strand
CGCGGAGCGGCTGGGCCCGTGAGCCATGGCCGCTGAGCCTGCGCGTCCGGAGCCTGTGCTCCGCAACAGGAGAGGCCACAGCGCTGAGAGGCCCGCGTACCACAAAAAAAAAAAAAAAAAAAAAGAACAAGATCCAGGGGTCAGAAAGTCGTGGGTCATTGTCTTGGTTCATCTGCTTGCTAACCAATTGACCTTGGGCTAGTCCTGTAAGTCCCAGATCCTCAGTCTCCTCACCTATTAACAGGAGATAAGAATAGGGTTTTGTGAGAATTAAAGGAATGATCCTTGCAAAGCCCTTAGCACAATGCCTGGGTTTGGGTCGCTGGTTTTATTGTTTTTGACTACCTCAAGCACTGGTGGATCCTTCTAGCTCTGCTTCCTCCTCCTCCTACTTATCCCTGTTAATGATAAGTAGGGATAAGTGATAATGCTGGCCTCACTCCTACTTATCCCTGTTAATGATGAGGTCTTCGGTGTGGAGGTGTATCAGGAGGACAGTGGGAGACCCACCGTATTTCTAACCCATCGCCCCTGCTCTGTACTCCAGGCTTCCGACAGCAAACACCTTATGGCTCTGCATCAAGGCCAGTTCAATCCACCCAGTGACACATCTGCCCACGAAATCTATTTACTGACTGTACAATCTATGCACACCGAGATGACTGACACCATTGTGGATCATCTTTGCGTGAGTGTTGGCTCTCCTTTCCATTCTGCCTCCTTTTGAGCATTGCAAACCGTCTAAAAGTCAGCCACGTTAAAAATGCTTCTACCTAAATTCAAGGTGGGACAAGCATTGTGATTTACGAATCAGAAAGAGGGGCTGTTTGGAGAAAATCAGCACTGGTGAGAGTGACCCCCTTGTGATTAGAGGAACAATCATCTCAGTACTTCCCACTTGTGTCTCCTCATTAATCTCTGCTGAGCTACCAGGAGACATATGGGGCCCTCCTCCAGGAAGACCATATCAGTGAACAGATCTTCCCTCACACCACACACCAAAATCATATGAGGTGGGTAGAAACCTACCCTTCCATCATTTAAGCATCTCGGTTCCCTGGGCTGGCCTGAGAACTTTGCAGCAGCTGCCATGTCTATTTCAGAAGTTCTTCAGTGCCCATGTCAACTCCATGTATGGGATGGCATGTCCTGGAAGCAATGCCAAGGAGCATTTGGGATGTCCCACCATTACCACTGCTTTTGTGCCCCCCTTTCGATATTTCTCAATTGTGGGGCAAAAATCAGTCTGAATATCTGAATTTGGGGAAGACACACGGACTGAATGTTTATGCCCCAATCCCAAATTAATACGTTAGGGGGAGCCTTTGGGAAGTAACTAGGCCATAAAGGGGGAGCACTCCTGAAGGGGGCAGGGGCAGGTAAGGGTAGAAGATGAAGAGGTACAAACTACTATGTATAAAATAAATAAGCTACAAGGACATATTGTACAGCACAGGGAATATAGGCAATATTTTACAATAACTATAAATGGAATATAACCTTTCAAAATTGTGAATCACTGTGTTGTACACCTGAAACTTACATAATATTGTACATAAACTATACTTCAATAAAAAAATAAGTAAAATAAAATAAAGGCAAAAACAAAAGAAAAGAAAGGCTAATTTGTTTATATATGTACTTGCTTTGTTTACAAAATATATTTATTCTAAAGAGAAACACTGCCTTGGTCCAAAAAAAAAAAGAAAAAAGATGGAGCCCTCATGAATGGGATTAGTGCTCTTATAAAAGAGACCCCAGAGAACTCCCTTGCCCCTTCCACCATGAGTGGACACAGAGAGAATGGGGCATCCGTGAATCAGGAGAGGAGTCCTCAACATATGTGGCATCTGCCGGCGCCTTCAACTTGGACCCCCAGCCTCCAGAACTGTGAGAAATAAATGCCTGCTGTTTAAGCTGCCCAGTCTATGGTATTTTTGTTATAGCAGCCTGAACTGACTATGATGATGTTTTGAATTCCATCATCAGGTAAAACTAACTTCTGGAAAATACTACGCCAGGGAAAAACTGGGGAACATTTGTCTTCCTGTGACCTGCACAGTGCAGAGCAACCCTGACTGCCCCTCCCTGTGCCGGCATGAGAGCATCCCAACACTCATGTTCTGAGCCAGAATCACCAGTCCCTCTCTCCACCCTTCCTGTGACATGACAGCTCCTCAGGAACCCATGTCGACCCAGTAACTTCTGTTGGCCACAGTCCTTGCTCACCTTGGCCTGGCCCTTCATCAGCACGATGTTGGAGATGACGGACGCCTGGAGGCCCCCCAAGGGCTGCATGAGCTGAGCTGTGCTGAGCGACCGCATTGGCCTTGACGGGCCCTGGAACAAGGGACCAGGGTGGGGAGAGGATGAGTCAACAGGACGGCAGCACACATCTTGCTGGGAATGGGGACAGGGAAGGCCCAGCCGAGGAGAGGACCCCGATCCCCTCTCTCCTGAGGGTCCACAGCATAGCGGCCAGAGCATGGTGAATGGGGTGTGGGTGGGCGTCTGGTGGAGGGGGGCTGTTTTGGTGGCCCCAGGAGCCTGATCTCCCTGTGGACCAGCAGCCAGAGGCTCACTAAGGCTTGTCACGGGAGTGGGTCCCGGGTCACAACACAGACCACGCTGCCCCAGGACAACGAGTCCCATAACCGGAGTCTCCAGCCCAGGTTGGGAAGCCAACGGCCAAGGACACCCTCAACAGAATCCAAGCCGCATTTACGGAGGCCCCATTTTGTGCCAGGCACAGGGTGGTGGGCAAAGGGTCAGGAACCCAAAGATGTGAAAACTCAGATTGTAAATTCCAGGGGGAGGCAGACGGGGGATTACCCACTTGCATAGGAGCAGGGGTGCCAAATAGACACAGCCCTGCACCCCGCAGGAAGTGCCGCGGGGAGGAGCAAAGGAGCACGGTGGTTAGGTCTCAGACTTGGGAGCCCGGCTGCCTGGCTCTCCAACTATCAGCTGGTGACCTTGGGGCACTGACTTAACCCCTCTGTGCCTCGGGTTCCTTATCTGTAAAGTCACTTGTCACTTCGGAAGCTGTCTTTTTCTAACACTGGAGCACCGATGCTTCCTGCTGGCGAGCGAAAAGTATAATAGCTCAAGGAAGGGAATGGAAGAGACAAATGAGATCTTCAAGCGTCTGACGTGTACCGTGTGGGGAGAATCAAACATCGCTTGACTATGGACCTACAGGGGAGCTAAGACCCTAACATAAGTAATGACACCAACAAGGCACGTTGGGCGAGTCTGTAAGAGAAGCCCAGACACGTTACGATGGGCGTCAGGAAACGTGTAAGGGTCAAGCACTTGGAGGAGTCAGGAGAGCTCCCAGCGGAAGTAGTGCTAGGAAGGGTTTTGAAGGATGGGGTAGGGTCTGCAGGCTAGAGCTGAGGGAAGGGGACAGGGTGCTGCAGACGGAGGGCGCTGTATGCTCACAGGTGGCAGCAGGAGGCACTGCGGGTGCCTTGTGCCTCGGCCGGTGCTCAGGGACACAACAGGCTGGCTGGGGTGACAAGTGAGGGGACCCTGTGCTTCACACCTGCTTGGCTCCCAGACTGCAACCTGGTGCCCCACAGAGGGAAGGGCACGGACTGGTGAGCCACACAGGGCTTGGTTTCAATTCTGGACCCTTTAGGTTTTCAAGATGTGTGAACTCAGATCGCTACTCCCCTTGCCGAGCCTCTGCTTCCTCGTTGTACAATGGGGCTAACGTTACCCTCCTTTCTAAGCTCAGGAATTACAGTAGGTCCCCTACATACGAACTTTCAGGTTGCAAACTTTCCAAGATGCAAATGTGCGTCCCATCTATGTCAGGCGTGAGTGACATCGCAGCTCGCCCTCCGTCTCCTGTCGCTGACGATCCTTCAGCTCTACCATCTCCCACCTCCTCGCCCTCCTCCAGGCAGTAACTCTTCTTGCCTGTTCACTCGATGCCAGCCCCTGGATGCCAGCTGTTGTACTGTGCTACTGCACTTTTCAAGGTACAGTACAGTAAGATTAAAAATGTTTCCTTTGTTTTTTTGTGGGTTTTTTTTTAATGTATTGTTTGTGTGAAAAGTATTATAAACCTATTCCAGTGCAGTACTAGAGAGCCCATTGTGTTAGTTGGGGACCTAGGCTAACTCTGTTGGACTTACGAACAAATTGGGTTTACGAACACGCTCTCGGAACAGAACTCGTTCGTGTGTAGGGGACTTACTGTAGAGGCAAAATGTGTAAAGCAAGTCACTATATCACAGGGGCTAAAAGCACAGGTTTTGGAATCCTAAAGCTCTGACTTCGAGTCCCAGCGCGGACTCTTATTAGCAATGTGAATTCACATGCCTTCCTTAACTTGTCCTCACTTCCCTCGCCCACCTCCTAGGGTCGCTGTGCAGATGAAATAAAGAGATCCACAGAAAGTGCCAGTTCAGGGTCTGCATGGGTGTAACGTTCTCTGCACATTAACTCCTCATCGCGTCAAAGCAGCCGCGGTCACAAGTGCCTGGCACCCGTGGGCACTCATAGGTGACCATTCCTAAAGTGGTTCTTTGCCTGGAGGTGCCCACAGTCACGAAGCCAGCCCCTCCCCCCCTGTAATTCTGTGGACATCAAACCACTAGGAAGGTCTCTTCAGCCACCGCTAAGTCTGGACCCCTCCCCTCTCTCCCTGCTCTCCAGGGTCCCCTGCCTTCGTTCTTACCACAGCCTTTCCTGCTGCACAGTCCAGTTGCTGAGAGAGAGACTTCCTGTTGCTACAGAGGGAATAAGGCTGCCTGTCTGTGGAAGCCGCCGATTTCCTGGTCATTGGAAAATCAATCTCTCCTGTGCAGTAGGGATTAACACCTAACCCAAGAGAGGAAAAAAAGGAAGTCATTTGTGCTGTCAGAAAGCAAAGCTCAAGGGAGAACAACATCAGCCCCGGCCAACGGCCAGCCCTCATGAGCCAGCGGCCAGAGTGAACTTGAAGCATGAGGCGCCCAGTGCTGGGTGCAGATGCAGAGTGGGCAATGAAGACGTAGGCAGCATCAGCTCCATTCATGCTGTCTGCACCGCAGGGTGCAGGTGGGACTGTCACTTCCATTTCGCTTCAGATCAACTCGAGACAGTTGGCAAGGCATCTCCTACATGTCAAGCAGGATGCTGGGCTCTCAGGAAACCACAATGCTCTGTCAACTCCAGTCCCTGCTGCCAGGGGGTTTTCAATCTCGACCCAGGAGGGAGAGGAGGGAGAGGAGGAATGCCCCCAGACAGGTAGAGCCAGAGGACAGACCGGGCAGGAGCCTGGGGGATCTGCCATGGCAACATCCAACCTCCCGACAGCACCTGACTGCTTCCTACACACACGCACACGCACATTCACACACAGGCACATACACACCCCTAACACAGGCAGGCAGAGTCAACTCTTGATTCTTTGGGGATCTAAGAAAATGCAAAGCCATCATCTTCTTTTTCTTTGGGGGGAACCCCAGACTTCCTTTCACCCAACCGGGAGCTCTACCTCTTCCAGCTGGAAAAAAATCTGCAGAGATTCTCTGCTATGGCCCCTCATTGTCTAGATCAGTGCTTCTCAACTGAAATATAATACAAGTCACATACGTAATTTGAAATTTTCCAGTAGCCACATTAAAAAAAAGTCAAAAGAAAAAGTGAGGTTAATATTAATCATGTATTGTATTTAGTCCAATCTACCTAAACCCTGTCATTTTAACATATACTACATGAAGTTATTGATGAGGTATCTTGCATCCTTTTTTTGGTTCTGTGCTTAGTCTTTGAGTTGGGCACATCTTTTACACTCTGAGCATTTGGACGAGCCACACTCCAAGTGCTCGAGATGTGAACAGTGGCCACGGTACTGGGAAGCAAGCACCCAGAGAGGGGCCGATTTTCCCAGCGTCCCTCCACTCAAGTGAGTGGACAAGGCTTTGATGGGAAATTCCCCAAGAGAAAGACACGAGATGGGTGGTGGTTTAGAGGGAAGAAGGGAGGTTGGAGCAGAGCGTTTGGTTTGCTTTTATTCTTAGGATGGGAAGGACTTAGGTTGAAGAAAGGAAGCCACTGCCCAGGGTGGGCTGAGAATATGGGACAGAATGGGCATTCCTGGAGATGTGAGATCCCCAGGGGAAGAGGAGGAAGGGACAAAGGCCTGGGGGAGAAAGGAGATGTCCCGATCCATTGGCACTCCAAGTGGCTGGGGCAACGTTTCCCTGCCAGGACAGCTGCGCCCAGCAGCCGTCTCCACACAAGGAGGTGGTTCTCCCAGACTCACAGAGACCCTCTGACCCCAGAGGAGCCAGGAGAGAGAGGAAGCCAGGAGGTTCAGAAAACCATGCCCCAGAAAGAGGGGACGAAGAATCCTGGAGCAGGGCTGGGAGGAGGGGCTACAGATGGTCCTAAATCTGTCTGTGTTATCATGTTTATCTGGGTGTGTATCATAAGTGGGGCAAATTTCAATGCCCCACCCAGACCTATTGAATCCATGTCTGCATAGATGGGGTCTGGGGTAGGGGGGGTGTCTGTGTGTTTATCAGGCTCTCCAGGCGATGCGTCCAGCTTTTGAGGAAACTTGAGGGAGTTCAGCTCCTTACTTCATCGTGAGGAAACCAAAACGAGTCTCCCATTCTCTCTGCCCACAGCAGGGCAAGGTGACTGCCATCTGAAGAAGGGCAGCGGTGTACCGTTTGGCTTCAGAGGGAATAAGGACAAGCAAACACGTGGCCAACTTGGATCGGTCCACAGGACAGAAGCACCTAGAGCCACGGGCAAGCACAGGGGGAACAGGCCAGGCTAACACCGCTTCTACCCTCACTGTTCCAGACAGAAAAAAAACCTCGGGCTTTCTGTGGTTCCTGCTCCCACTATGAGTTCCAATCAGCAAGGACATAGGCCCAGAGTCAGGACGAGCAGTCTCTCGAAAGCATTAACTGGTCTGAGCCCTCTCCTACTCTTTCAAAAAATTACTGGATGTGCTCCAACAGCAAGGAAATACATCAAAATTATCACCTTGAGTGGGGAAGTTGAAATCAGTTAACATGTAGCACTGAGTGAGTTCACTGAAAATGTGGTCATAAAATCGAATGCAAAACCAAAATAATTTTTGACAGGGAAACTATATATTTTGAAGATTGTATAATAATAACATGAGTTTCTAATTTAAGTTTACATTGAATTATGAAATGGAAAAATAAATGGGAATGGGACTAGAGGTAAATAACACCATCTTCCATTAGGGGGACAATTTGGAAAATATAGTCTCAAGTATTATTAATTAATTAAACCTAATTGATTAAACTTAAAGGAAACTGGAAGTGGTGGTAAAAATTAAATAAACCTTACAAATCACTGCCAAAACTACACACACACACACACACACACACACACACACACACACACAGAGCAAGAGGCAGAAAACAAATGACAAGTAACCATAAAAACAGAAAGTATAAAAAGAACATGAGTAAAAGCAAATATTAATTATAATACTAATGTCAATGGCTTAAGCTTCTCTCTCTAAAATGATTGCCAGATTTGCTTTCGAGATCTAAGTGCATATCATTTGCAAGAGATAAACAAAATAAACAAAATAAAACAAAATAAACAAAAACATTAATTTTACCAAAAAGTGTAAAATAAAAGGATGGGCAGAGACTACCAATGAGTAATGCTGGAATCAGCCACTTAGAAAAAAAATCTATCTAGATTCTTGCTTCATAGCAAATACCAAAAATAAATTACAGATAGAGTAAGTTTGAAAAAAAAAAGGCAAATCATTTCAAAAACTAGAAAAAACAACACTATGTAGAAATAATTTAATCGATGTGGTTGTATAGTTAATAATCTTCATAATATATAACTCAATGATTCTCTCCTAAATATGTAACCAAATATGATAAAAGAAATGTGTACAGCATGTATCTATAATTATTTTGTAAATGTTGATAAACTGGAAGCAACTTAAAGGTGTCATAGTGTAATAATTAAATAAGTATACATGAGAAAAAACTAGAAGAAAACACAGCCGGATATTTAATAGTTCTCTGGACATGGAAGAAACTTTTAACATTACACAGGAAAATTTATGAATTTGATTAGATAAAGATGAGAACATCTTCATGCTAAAAAATTAAGTTAAAAGAAAAATAACCAACTGAGGAATGTATGTTCAGCAAATACAGCAGCCCAATATTAATTTTACCAAGAGACTTTTCATAAATTAGTGATAAAATAATGATCATCCCGATAGAAAAATAGGCGCACTCAAAAGAAGGGAAATAAACAAATGAAGGAATGTTGAACTGCACCTGTGTAGAGAGGTGCTCTTTCCACTGATTTCATAGGCACATGAACCAGTCAGGGTTTGACATAAGCAAAAGGCACACTCAGGTAGGACTTTGAGAAAGTGATAAAGGGACCATTTACAAAGAGTAGATGGGGCTTAAGAAAATAACAAGGCCTACTGAGGTACCTAGGAACTGCCAAGAGCTAGAAGCTGTTACCATCCCAGACCTGAAGGGGCGCAGAGAGGAAACAGCATCACCAGGCCAGGGAGTGCTGGGACCAGGGCACTGCCAGAGCCACCAAGGCAGAGGGAGGAGGGGGAGAAACACCCCAGCACTTCTCTCTTCCACCCTCCAGTCTCCCGTTGATCCTCTCATTGACTGAACTCAACTAGAAACCAGAGGGTCAGGGCACCTGGATGACGCCATCTGAAAGAGTCAGTGCCTGGGATGCAAGCAGGGCTGCTTCACGGGCATGCGACCTGTAAATTCACACAGAGCCCCACACTTAGAAGGTATTCAGCTTGGTTTAATGCTCTGCTGTTGCCATTTTAAAATTCTTCATAATATTTGAACAGGAGTCCCACATTTTCATCTTACAGTGATCCCCACCAATTGTGAAGCTGCTCCTGGGTGCAAAACAAGCCCCCCTCAACCCCACCAAAAAAGCGGACAATAGGTAAGGGAAAGAGGGAAATAGAGAAAAACCTGCGTGGCAAATATTTTTTAAATTATCATCCAGTGTGGGCTATGATTGAAGAAATTGGTATTTGTATACATTATTAGAGTATTAGCTCTAGAAATTTGGAAGCACAGACAAAAATCTAAGGTATATTTACCTTTTGAAACTCCATTTCTAGGATATTATGCTAAAGGAAAAAAAGTGATGAAAACGGGCAACTAGCAGTCCAAAAATAGGAAATGATTAATATAATGGTGGTCCATCCTACAACAGAATAACACGAGGCTTAGAGAGTTTAAGGGATGTGTCCAAGGTCACAGAGATAATTATTTCTGGAAGCAGGATCTAAATCCAAGTGCCTTGGCTCCCAAATGTGAGCTCCTAACCACACACCAGTCCACTGCCTTGTATATTTCACCTAAGAAAATTCACTGTAAACTCGAACAAAATTTCATGGACAACCTCAGCAATGTTGATTATGTTAGTAAAAAGCTGAGAATAACTCAACTATCTAATAATAGGGAGCAGGCTAACTAGATTATGTACATAACGAAACACTATATATCCACTAAAAATAGCGTTTACAAAAGAATTCCCAATGTCATGAGGTCAAGGGTGTGCGTGTGTGTGTGTGTGTTTTCTATAGGCATATATAGGCATAGGAGGGAAATAATTGACAATGTTAACATAGATTGTCTCTAATTAGGATTTGGCATTGTTTTAATTTCTTCATGCTTTTCTGCATTCTTCACATTTTCCTGACTTTGCATTAGCACCGTTCTCTTTGCAGCAACCAAGAATCACGACAGCTTCCAGCCCCAGCTCCCATCCTATACCAGATGAGGTGACGGAGGCCCTGAGAGAGACAGTGGCCTTCCTAAGACCAAGGAGCATCTTAGATGACAGAGCAGGTGTAAAGCCCTCATCTTTTATCTTCTGTGTCAGGTCTTCCCAACTTGGCACTTGAAGTCCATCTAGAAGAGAAGTTGACTAAACCACAAAGAGCTCTATCAGCAAGGGCAGAAGTGCTCTAGCTGTCCAGGACATGCACATGCAACAAAGGGTGCTCTCAGAGGGGCAAGCAGACCACCATCTTGGGTTAGTCCAGCTGGACAAGCAGAGACCCACCCTCCCCCAAATCTCCAACATCACTGATATTCTCAATATTCAGCAACATCTAAGCCCTGCTCCTGCAGATGGTTCAATGACACACTTACTGGTTGAGTTGCTGCGTGTCCTTTGGTGACAGGCTTTGGGAAACAGGAAGTTACTACTTTGTTCATCCAGTTTTCCAGACTTTTCTCCAGAGGAAGGTGTAGAAGCTTCCTGCAAAACAATTTCCATCTTTTATTCAGCAACTTAGTTAGAACAGAAAAACTGAGATTTCGACACTGACCATGGAAGTACTTGTCAGATTGTCTGTCTCCTCCACTAAATTACAGGCTCTATGAGGGCAGGGATTGAGAATTACTGTCACCCATTAACTCATAGATATATTAATTCAGTTAACAAAAAATATGAAAATATAATATCTTTATGTGACAAAGAATACAAATTATAATAAAGAATGAATAGAGACTGCATAAATGTTGAACTAATGCAATAAATGTTGAATGATTATGTCAGCTATTACATGTCAGGTTCTTTGTTAGGCATTAGGGATTTAGCTGTGAACAAGACAGAGAAGGGCACTGAGAAAAGGCATTTTTGTGACGGAAGACCAACAGCAAACAAGCAAACAGATAAAGGTGAAAGATAATGACAGAGAATAATAAGTGCTACCGAGAAAAGAACTAGAGACTGACGTGAATTGGACGCTGGGAGGAATGTGTTAGAGAAGATGATCAAGTAAGTTCCATCGTTCTGGCACATAATAGGCATTGAAAGAATATTGTATAAAGAGATTTCTTAATATTGAACCATCCATGCATTCTTGAGCGTATTACAATTTTCTTATACTGCTGATTTCTCTCCGTGAAGATTTCATTTAGGACTTGAAAAATCAATATTCTTAAGTTAAATTTGGTTATCAGTCTGTTATTCTTTTTCTACCTTGCCATATTGATCCAATTTTCTCTGCTTCTTTTTTATACTAATAATTTGGGAACTCATTGTACTGAGTCTATAAGCAGTATGTATTAAACCACATACTTGAACTCATCTCTCTATCAGGGTCAGTGATGAAATAGAAAACATATGACCCTTCCTCAGGTAAGATGAGAAACTGAAACAACTTTCACACACTTCCCTCTCCTCACCCTGGTATTTTAGAAACAGAGGACAGGCGGACAGAAGGCTAGAGGTTAACAATGAGGATAATGGTATTAATTATTTTACTTCTCTTCCCAGAACTACTTTTTGCATCTTTTTTTATTGCATAACTTTATTAGCCACAATGATCTTGACTTAATTCTTGAGTTATGTTGGTTTTATTCCTCATGACCATAATCCTTAGGAGAGAAAGAGAGAGTGTGTGTACGTGTGTGTGTGTTCTCAGGAAAGCTGTGCAGATGGAAAGCTCTGAATATTTGCATGTCTGAGACTGTCTTCCTGTGGTTGTCACACTTGAATGATTTGCTGAGTATAGAATTTAGGGGTATTGGTTATCCTATCTAGAAACTCTAGTTGGCTCAAATGCTACCTGGGATTTAGTGTTTTAGCGTAGAGGTTTGCTAGGGGTACCTGCCACCCTCTTCTGACAGGTCTGTCTTGTTCAAAGCCAGGCTTGGCAGTGCCGGTTAATTTCGTGTGCCAAGTGCCTGCCGACTTCCAGCACCTGGTACATTTCCCAGAGCGGAAAGAGGGAGGATCTACCGCTGCCCCTCACTATGCACTAAGTAACCCATCCTACCCTCCAGCCCCCGGCATTGTGAGCTGGTAGGTATTGGGGTTGAGGGGTCTGCTGGCCCCTGTCCCACTCATTCCCCAGGACTTTCCCTCCCGTGTGGTCAACGGCAGGCTAACAAGCCCTTCCCTCAATCCAGTCTCACCTGCACTATGTCATGCAGAAAGTTCTCATGGGTTCCAGAATGTGGTTGGCCCCTTTCCGTGGCTTCCTGTTCTGACATGCTTTTCTCCCTATTGGTAGTTTGTTTTTTGTTTTTTTTTTGATAGAAATTTCTAAGAGGTGGGGGAGTTAATAAAGTGTACTCTGTAACCATCTGGAGCCAGAAGTCCACTCACAGCCTTTTTTTCTTTTTAAAACTGTATCCAGTTCTGACACAAGGGGATCCTGCAAGAAACCACATATCAATTCCCTTTTATTTCTTGTACACATCAATGTTAAAATCAGAGAACTCATCTTCCTAGACATTCATTTTCCTTTTCACCAGCAGATGGCGCTATATTAACCTGAACAAAATTATCTTCTCTAACCAGTGTAGCCCAGGAAATGTTTTAAAGGAGAGAATAGGGATTTTATGGAAGGTGGTTTAGTTCCGTTGAATTCTTGAGACTCCATATTTCTAGGATTTAGCAAAATGACTGGTTCTTTGAATTAGCTGTTTCATATGATATGGTAGTCAAAAGATATTTCTTAGCTCCAATAGTTTCTCAAGGTCATGTCCTAATTCTAATATCAAGACTGTCCTCTGGCATTATTCCCACCTCTTCATGTTCTCCAGTGAGACTATGAAAGTAAATAATAACATGTTATTTCAGTAGCTCTTTTGGATTCACTGATAAAACAGCCAGTATGTCTACTTGTTTGTAGTGAAGCCTTATTTGCAAAGTACAATTGAAATGTATTTCCCCCCAAATATCTAGTAAGATGAAGATAAATAAGTAAATGAGGTAAACACAAAACATAGAATACTAAGTATCTTTTAAAATAATGTTTATAAAGAGCTTTGGGGATATAGATATACTTGTATCATCATGGTAAGTTAGGAAAAAAAGATATTATGATCTGAATAGAGTCTGACTACAAACATGTAAAATAGGCCTAGAAAAAGGACTGTAAATAAATACACCAAAATAGTAACACTCTTTCATTCACCATATTTTACTGAGCATTTACTACGTACAAGGCACTATTCCAAGGATGAGGCTATGGCAGTACTTGAGAAAATCAAGGTGTTGCTCTCATGAATTAGCAGGATTGTGTTTGGATGATGGGATTATAGCTACTTATTTTCTCTTTTACAACTTTCTGTATTTTTCGTATATTCTACAATGAACATGTATTACTTCAGACCAGAAACAAGTGATTAATTTTACATTTATTTCAATTGTCACATTAGAAGACTTATGACAAAGTATATTTATTGTTAAATTTCTTTCTTTTAATCCTCTTTATAAAGCTCCCTGTCCAAAAGATGATTTAGAAATTGCTTGACATATAAAGCCAATTGATGGCAGAAGAATCATAGAAGTGGAGTCTTTTTTTTTTTTTTGTCCAGATTACCTGAAAATTGTTAATGCCACATTCAGAACAGGGAATCTTAAAAGACTTTAGACCTTATCCAAAAGAAATTGAACCAGCCGGATCAACCACTAGGCCACCCTGTTCTCTACATTTCAGCGGCTCAGCCTTTTCTGGCCATGGCTCCAGGAACAGTAATCTCACTGTGGACATGCCGACCATAGATCCTCTGCTGCCTGCACAAAGTTTATGGACGAGGCCTTCTACTTCACAACTCTATGTCCTCCAGCCAAAGCTGTCTCAGACATGAGACATGTAACCTCTGCCATGTAGCCAGTCTCTGAACTAGCTGAAGGTTTCAATGAGTTGCATCTAACCAGGCTACTGTCAAGCTCTTGGATAGTTGTGAAAAATGGAGGTGCTTCACTTTGACACGGCTGTGGTATGAATCTGTTCACTGGACAGCTACTACAGGGAAGAATGGAAACGTACTACCATAAACAGAAGATGAGATCTAAGTAGCCATTTTCTATCAGACATATATGTAAAAAACTATATGGCCCCTAAAAACTCCAAAAATAGAGGCAATGCACAAGTTCTAAGGACCTTCTATTTCCTGGACATCAACAAGGATCCAGTTCTCATCCAGGCTCTGAGATCATCTCAAGGTATTATTCATTCTTTTTAATCATAAAACCCTGAGCATAATGTTTCTCCATGACATATGCACAGTGGGATAGAGCAGATAAAGGGTCATGAGGCCAGCAGCATTAAGCCTCTTATGACCCTGGACTGGTCAGTTGATTGGTCTTGGTATCCTCTTTTGTAAGGTGAAGGGGTGGACTAAACAACTTCTATAACCACTTTCGCCTCTATACTTTTGAATGTAACTGATGATTATGTTTAAAGAGCAAAGGGGTCACTGTCCTCTCTGAAATGATCACATGTCAGAAGATCATTCACAAGGACAAAACATCCTCCCTTGGTTCCCTGGCCCCTCTCCGTCTGGCAAGGATGTCCTGGGTGGAGTGGTTTCTCAACAAAGGAGTCTCTGTAGGAGCTCCTATGAACATTTGCACAGAACAGCTCCCCCACCAGCCCACAGAACAGAACTCTTCTATTCTTGCTCCCAAGGTGGGGCTGCTCTTTAGGCCAAGGATTTGTCACTGAGGTCAGAGGCTGCCAAAGTCTTTTCCAGACACATTTCCCCTTGTTCTCCTCAGAGACTGCAACCCAGAGCAGCAGTTCTGTGGGTGGTGTGCCCCATCATTACCTGGGTGGCAGTCTCTACATGTATCAGTCCCACTGGTGCCTCAGTGGGGGATGAGGTAGACTGTCCAGAGAGCCCTCCCAAAGTAAGGACCAGTCATGTAACTGCTAGGACTTAACAGCCAACTCCAAGAAATGGAAGAAACCCATCATCTGCATGTAACCAAGGAATAAACCTGGAATGAAGATGCAGAATTCTGGGGCATTTTTTTCTACAAGCAACATTATTCTGGAGTCTAAACTGTTCCCCAAAGGTTACAAGGCTCTATTACTCTGTTAGAAGGGTTCATTTTGTATACAGACCCTTAACATTGCTGACACAGCTTGATGCTTCTGGAGCTTGGTGACTGCATTCCTCTTACATACAAGCCTTTCCATTTTCTCTTTGAACTGAGATGCTATAGCTACTCCAGTCTAAGGGAGCCACAAAATGGAATTCAACTGCCCTCCTGATCAAGGCTTGTTTCCTGTGGTTGGGTTGATCACGCAGCAGCAGACTTGATCTTTAAGTCATAAGGATAAATAACTGGCCCCAGCAGACTGGTTCTGCGATGGTCACATGGTCATGTGGGATGCTGAGGCCACATACCTCCTGATATGGAGAGGAAGGGTGGAAACCAGAAACTAGGAGTCCTCCAAAAGTCCTGCTTCTCCTCCCGTGGTCCCTACATGACCACAGCCACAAAGTCCTTGTAATTCTACCTTCTCAAAATTCCCCAACACATCCATTCTTGCTGGCTATGTTCTAGTTCATAGTATACCTTTTAGATTAGGCTATTACAATGGCCTATGGGATCTAAGAAAAGTATTTTTAAGAATATTTTTTAAAAATGGTCTGGGACAACTGGATATCCACATGTAAAAGAATGAAGTTGGACCCCTTCCTCACATCATACACAAAAATTAATTCAAAATAAATCATAGACCTACAAGTAAGAGCTACAACTATAAAACTCTTAGAAAAAAAAATATAGGACTAAATATTCATGAACTTGGGTTAGAGAAAGACGTGGTAGATATGACATCAAAAGCACGAGTGACAGGGGCTTCCCTGGTGGCGCAGTGGTTGCGCGTCCGCCTGCCGATGCAGGGGAACCGGGTTCGCGCCCCGGTCTGGGAGGATCCCA
>NC_041224.1:39876007-39880060 GCF_002837175.3 Physeter macrocephalus | reverse complement strand
GGCCCGCATACCACAAAAAAAAAAAAAAAAAAAAAAAAAAAAAGCACGAGTGACAAAATAAAATACAGATAAATGGACTTCTTCAAAATTAAAACCTTTTGTGTTCTAAAGGACACCATCAAGACAGTGAAAAGACAACCCGCAGAATTGAAGAAAATATTTTCAACTCATATATCTGATAAGGGACTTGTATCAAGAATACATAAAGAGAGGGGCTTCCCTGGTGGCGCAGTGGTTGCACGTCCGCCTGCCGATGCAGGGGAACCGGGTTCGCGCTGAGCCTGCGCGTCCGGAGCCTGTGCTCCGCAACGGGAGGGGCCACAACAGAGGAACGCCATACCACAAAAAAAAAAAAAAAAAAAAAAAAAAAAAAAAAAAAAAGAATACATAAAGAGGGACTTCCCTGGTGGCTCAGTGGTTAAGACTCCATGCTCCCAATTCAGGGGACACAGGTTCAATCCCTGGTCAGGGAACTAGTTCCCATATGCATGCCGCAACTAAGAGTTCACATGCCACAACTAAGAAGCCGGTGCAACCAAATAAATAAATAAAATGTAACCAAATAAATAAATTAAATATTTTTTAAAAAAGAATATATAAAGAACTTTTACAATTCAATTATAGAAAGACAAATAATCCAATTTTTAAAATGGACAAAGGATCTGATTAGATATCTTCCCGAAGAAGATACACAAGAAGCCAAGAGGCACATGAAAACAGATTCAACTTCATTAGCCATCAAGGACACGCAAATCAAAACCACAATGAGATGCCACTTTACACCAACTAGGATGGCTATCATCACACCCACTTAACATCCACTAATATATGGAGGATTTGGAAAAAATAGAACCCTCATATATTGCTGGTAGAAATAAAAAATGATGCAGATGCTTTGGAAACAGCTTGGCAGTTCTTCTAAAAGTTAAATATACAGTTACCAGATGATCCAGCAATCCCTTTCTTAGGTATATACTCAAAAGAAATGAAAATATACAGCCACACAAAAACTTGTGCACAAATGTTCAAAGCAGCATTATACATTATAGCCCCAAAGAAGAAACAACCAAAGTGTCCATCTGCTGATGGACAGGTGAATAAAATATGGTATATCTATACAATGGAATATGATTTGGCAATAAAAAGGAATGAAGTACTAATATATGATATAACATAATGACCCCTGAAACCATTACTCAAGTGAAAAAAGCCAGTGACAAAAGACCATACACTGTATGATTCCATTTATAGTAAATGTCCAGAATAGGCAAAGCTATAGAGACAGAAAGTAGATTAGTAGATGATTAAGGATGGAGCAATAGTGTGGTGGGGAGGGGGTAATGAGGAATGACTGCTAATGGGTATTAGATTGCTTTTGCGGGTAATGAAAACGTTCGAAAATCAGAGAGTGGTGAAGTTTGCACCACTCTGTAAATACACTAAAAATCACTCAATAGTATACTTTAAATAAGTGAATTGTATGGTGTGTGAGTTATATCTTAATAAAACCACTTAAAATGGAATATTCATCCATTAATTCATTGATTCACAATTTCCCTGCCCCCAGTCTTTTCTCACTTCAACCCCTCTACAGTCTGCTGACAGTATGATTTTACAAAAATGCAGATGGTATGCATGAGACTTCCTAATTAAATCTATGACATATTCAAGATCAAATCCAAACTCCCTGGCATGTCATTGAAGGTTCTTCCTTCTCTAACACTACCAAAAAAATAAATAAATAAAATAACCCAATCAGAAAATGGGAAGAAGACCTAAATAGACATTTCTCCAAAGAAGACATACAGATGGCCAAAACGCACATGAAAAGATGCTCAACATCACTAATTAATAGAGAAATTCAAATCAAAACCACAATGAGGTATCACCTCATGCCAGTCAGAATGGCTATCATCAAAAAATCTGCAAACAGTAAGTGCTGGAGAGGGGGTGTGGAGAAAAGCAAACACTCCTACACTGTTGGTGGCAATGTAAATTGGTACAGCCACTATGGAGAACACTACGGAAGTTCCTTAAAAAACTAAAAATAGAACTACCATATGAACCAGCAATCCCACTCCTGGGCATATACCCAGAGAAAACCATAATTCAAGAAGATACATGCACCCCAATATTCATTGCAGCGCTATTTACAATAGCTAGGACATGGAAGCAACCTAAATATACATCAACAGAGGAATGGATAAAGAAGATGTGGTACATATATACAATGGAATATTACTCAGCCATAAAAAATAGCAAAATAATGCCATTTGCAGCAACATGGATGGACCTAGAGATTGTCATACTGAGTGAAGTAAGTCAGACACAGAAAGACAAATATCATATGATATTGCTTATATGTGGAATCTAAAAAAAAAGGGTACAAATGAACTTATTTACAAAGCAGAAGTAGAGTCACAGATGTAGAAAACAAACTTATGGTTATCAGGGGATAAGGTGAGGGGGAGATATAAATTGGGAGATTGGAACTGACATATACACACTACTATATATAAAATAGATAACTAATAATAACCTGCTGTATAGCACAGGGAACTCTACTCAATACTCTGTAATGGCCTACATGGGAAAAGAATCTAAAAGAAAAAAAAAGAGAGCAGATTTATGTATCTGTATAGCAGATTCACCTTGCTGTATACCTGAAACTAACACAACATTGTAAAGCAACTATACTCCAATAAAAATTAAGAAAAAAAAAATACTCAAACTGACTCAAGCCTCCACTGCACCCAGTTAGTTACACATCCTATCAGTAGACCCTATGTGTCCTGTCCTATCTGTGTAGTTACCCACCCTTGCTCCCCTTCATTCTTCAAGAATCAATTTGATGTCACTACCTTTGTAGTGATGTTTCCATGCAAAATAGCTGCCCCCTCAAAAAATCATGGGCTCTCTTTGCCAATAACAGCCGAGGATGGACTCCCTCATGCAAAAGCACCTGAATCACAACAAACTGCTAAACAATCATCGACAGAAGACACTGGAACTCACCAAAAGAGATACCCCACATCCAAAGACAAAGGAGAAGCCTCAATGAGTGATCGACAGAAGACACTGGAACTCACCAAAAGAGATACCCCACATCCAAAGACAAAGGAGAAGCCTCATGAAGTGGTAGGAGGGGCATAATCACAATAAAATCAAATCCCATAACTGCTGGGTGGGTGACTCACAAACTGGAGAATACTTACACGACACAAGTCCACCCACTGGAGTGAAGGTTCTGAGTCCCACCTCAGGCTTCTCAACCTGGGGGTCCAGCAAGGGGAGGAGGAATTCCTAGAGAATCAGACTTTGAAGGCTAGCAGAATTTGATCACAGGACGTTGACAGGACTGGGTGAAACAGAGACTCCAATCTGGGAGGGCACACACAAAGTAGTGTGCACATCAGGACCCAGGGGGAAGGAGCAGTGACCCCACAGGATACTAAACCAGACCTACCTGCTGGTGTTGGAGGGTCTCCTGTGGAGGCAGGGGGTGGCTGTGGCTCACCGCAGGGACAGGGACACTGGTGGCAGAGGTTCTGGGAAGTGCTCCTTGGCATAAGCCTTCCTGGAGTCTGCTACTAGCCCCACCAAAGAGCCTGTGGCCTCCAGTGCTGGATCGCCTCAGGCCAAACAACCAACAGGGAGGGAACTCAGCCACACCCATCAGCAGACAAGCAGATTAAAGCTTTACTGAGCTCTACTCACCAGAGCAACACCCAGCTCTACCCACCACTAGTCCCTCCCATCAGGAAGCTTACACAAGCCTCTTAGATAGCCTCATCCACCATAGGGCAGATAGCAGAAGCAAGAACTACATTTCTGCAGCCTGTGGAAGGAAAACCACATTCACAGAAAGATAGACAAAATGAAAAGGCCAAGGACTATATACCAGATGAAGGAACAAGATAAAAGCCCAGAAAAACAACTAAATGAAGTGGAGATAGGCAACCTTCCAGAAAAAGAATTCAGAATAATGATAGTGAAGATGATCCAGAACCTCAGAAAAAGAATGGAGGCAAAGATTGAGAAGATGCAAGAAAT
>NC_041224.1:39858337-39875820 GCF_002837175.3 Physeter macrocephalus | reverse complement strand
CTGCTGAGGAACAGAAAAAAGAAAAAAGAATGAAAAGAAATGAAGACAGCCTAAGAGACCTCTGGGACAACATTAAATGCACCAACATTCGCATTATAAGGGTCCCAGAAGGAGAAGAGAGAGAGAAAGTACCCAAGAAAATATTTGAAGAGATTATACTCAAAAACTTCCCTAACATGGGAAAGGAAATAGCTACCCAAGTCCAGGAAGCGCAGAGAGTCCCAGGCAGGATAAACCCAAGGAGAAACACACCGAGACACATAGTAATCAAATTGACAAAAATTAAAGACAAAGAAAATTATTAAAAGCCACAGGGGAAAAATGACAAATAACATACAAGGGAACTCCCATAAGGTTAACAGCTGATATCTCAGCAGAAACTCTACAGGCCAGAAGGAAGTGGCACAATATATTTAAAGTGATGATAGGGAAGAACCTACAACCAAGATTACTCTGCCCAGCAAGGATCTCATTCAGATTCGACGGAGAATTCAAAAGTTTTACAGACAAGCAAAAGCTAAGCAAATTCAGCACCACCAAACCAGCTCTACAACAAATGCTAAAGGAACTTCTCTAAGTGGGAAATACAAGAGAAGAAAAGGACTTATAAAAACAAACCCAAAACTATTAAGAAAATGGTAATAGGAACATGCAAATCAATAATTACCTTAAATGTGAATGGATTAAATGCTCCAACCAAAAGACACAGGTTCACTGAATAGATACAAAAACAAGACCCATATACATGCTATCTACAAGAGACCCACTTCAGACCTAGGGACACATACAGACTGAAAGTGAGGGGATGGAAAAATATATTCCATGCAAATGGGAATCAAAAGAAAGCTGGAGTAGCAATACTCATGTCCAATAAAATAGGCTTTAAAATAAATACTGTTACAAGAGACAAGGAAGGACACTACATAATGATCAAGGGATCAATCCAAGAAGAAGATATAACAATTATAAATATATATGCACCCAACATAGGAGCACCTCAATACATAAGGCAAATGCTAACAGCTATAAATGAGGAAATCGACAGCAACACAATAAAAGTGTGGGACTTTAACACCTCACTTACACCAAGTGACAGATCATCCAGACAGAAAATTAATAAGGAAACACAAGCTTTAAATGACACCATAGACCAGGTAGATTTAATTGATATTTATAGGACATTCCATTCGAAAGCAGCAGATTACACTTTCTTCTCAAGCGCACACGGAACATTCTCCAAGATAGATCACATCTTGGGTCACAAATCAAGCCTTGATAAATTTAAGAAAATTAAAATCATATCAAGCATCCTTTCCGACCACAATGCTATGAGATTAGAAATAAATCACAGGGGAAAAAACCGTAAAAAACACAATCACATGGAGGCTAAACCATATGTTACTAAATAACCAAGAGATCACTGAAAAAATCATCAAAGAGGAAATTTAGAACTACCTAGAGACAAATGACAATGAAAACACGACTATCTAAAACCTATGGGATGCAGCAAAAGCAGTTCTAAGAGGGAAGTTCATAGCAATACAATCCTACCTCAGGAAACAAGAAAAATCTCAAATAAACAATCTAATCTTACACCTAAAGGAACTAGAGAAAAAAGAACAAACAAAATTCTTTGAGAAGATAAACAAAACTGATAAACCTTTAGCCATACTCATCAAGAAAAAGAGGGAGAGGACTCAAATCAATAAAATTAGAAATGAAAGAAGTTACAACGGACACCGCAGAAATGCAGAGCATCGTAAGAGACTGCTACAAGCAACTCTATGCCAATAAAATGGACAACCTGGAAGAAATGGACAAATTCTTAGAAAGGTATAACCTTCCAAGACTGAACCAGGAAGAAACAGAAAATAAGAGCAGACCAATCACAAGTAATGAAATTGAAACTGTGATTAAAATTCTTCCAACAAACAAAAGTCCAGGACCAGATGGCTTCACAGGTGAATTCTATCAAACATTCAGAGAAGAGCTAACACTCATCCTTCCCCAACTCTTCCAAAAAATTGCAGCGGAAGGAACACTCCCAAACTCATTCTACATGGCCACCATCACCCTGATACCAAAACAAGACAGAGATACTACAAAAAAAGAAAATTACAAACCAGTGTCGCTGATGAATATAGATGCAAACTCCTCAACAAAATACCAGCAAACAGAATCCAACAACACATTAAATGGATCATATACCATGATCAAGTGGGGTTTATCCCAGGGATGCAAGGATTCTTCAATACACACAAAACAATCAATGTGATACACCATATTAATAAACTGAAGAATAAAAACTAGATGATCATCTCAATAGATGCAGAAAAAGCTTTTGACAAAATTCGACACCCATGATGATAAAAACTCTCCAGAAAGTGGGCATAGAGGGAACCTACCGCAACATAATAAAGACCATATACGACAAACCCACAGCAAACATCATTCTCAATGGTGAAAAACTGAAAGTATTTCCTCTAAGATCAGGAATGAGACAAGGATGTCCACTCTCACCACTATTATTCAACATAGATTTGGAAGTCCTAGCCATGGAAATCAGAGAAGAAAAAGAAATAAAAGGAACACAAATTGGAGAAGAAGAAGTAAAACTATCACTGTTGGCAGGCGACATGATACTGTACATAGAGAATCCTAAAGATGCCACCAGAAAACTACTAGAGCTAATGAATAAATTCGGTAAAGTTGCAGGATTCAAAATTAATGCACAGAAATCTCTTGCATTCCTATACACTAACAAGGAAAGATCAGAAAGAGAAATTAAGGAAATAATCCCATTCACCACTGCAACAAAAAGAATAAAATACCTAGGAATAAACCTACCTAAGGAGGTAAAAGACCTTTATTCAGAAAACTATAAGATACTGATGAAAGAAATCAAAGATGACACAAACAGATGGAGAGATATACCATGTTCTTGGATTGGAAGAATCAATATTGTGAAAATGACTATACTACCCAAAGCAATCTACAGATTCAATGCAATCCCTATCAAATTACCAATGGCATTTTTTACAGAACTAAAACAAAAAAATCTTAAAGTTTGTATGGAGACACAAAAGACCCCAAAGAGCCAAATCCACTTTTGCACAGCAAAGGAAACTACAAACAAGATGAAAAGGCAACCCTCAGAATGGGAGAAATATTTGCAAATGAATCAATGGACAAAGTATTAATCTCCAAAATATATAAACAGCTCCTGCAGCTCAATATTTAAAAAAAAACAACCCAATCAAAAAATGGGTGGAAGATCTAAATAGACATTTCTCTCAACGAGGACATACAGATGGCCAAGAGGCACATGAAAAGCTGCTCAACATCACTAATTATTAGAGAAATGCAAATCAAAAGTACAATGAGGCATCACCTCGCACCAGTTAGAATGGGCATCATCAGAAAATCTACAAACAACAAATGCTGGAGAGAGTGTGGAGAAAAGGGAACACTCCTCCACTGCTGATGGGAATGTAAATTGATACAGCCACTATGGAGAACAGTACGGAGGTTCCTTAAAAAACTAAAAATAGAATTACCATATGACCCAGCAATCCCACTACTGGGCATATCCAGAGAAAACCATAATTCAAAAAGACACATGCACCCCAATTGCAGCACTATTTACAATAGCCAGGTCATGGAAGCAACCTAAATGCTCATCAACAGATGAATGGATAAAGAAGATGTGGTACATATATACAATGGAATATTACTCAGCCATAAAAAGGAATGAAACTGGGTCATTTGTGGAGAGATGGATGGACCTAGAGACTGTCGTACAGAGTGAAGTTAAGTCAGAAAGAGTAAAACAAATATCGTATATTAATGCATATATGTGGAATCTAGAAAAATGGTACAGATGAACTGGTTTGCAAGGCAGGAATACAGACAGATGTAGAGAACAAAAGTATGGACACCAAGGGGGGAAAGCGGGGGGCAGGGGTGGTGGTGGTGGGATGAATTGGGAGATTGGGATTGACTTGTATACACTAATATGTATAAAATAGATAACTAATAAGAACCTGCTGTATAAAAAAATAAAATAAAATTCAAAAAATGAAAATGAGGAAAAGATAGGAGCAGGCATTTCACTGAAGAGGATATACAGATGGTAAATAAGCACATGAAAATACATTTAACATTATCAGCCATTAGTGAAACACAAAACCACAATGAGATGTCACTACACACCTATCAGAATGGCTAAAATTTAAAATAGTGACATCAAATACTGAGGAGGATACAGAGGAACTGGATCACTTATACTTTGTTTACATGAATGTAGAATGGTCCAGCCACTCTGGAAAACTGTTCAGCAGTTTCTTTAAAACTAAAACACAAAACTATGGCACAACCCCAAAATTGCACTCCTGGGCACTTATCCCAGCGAACAGAAAATTTATGTTCACACCAAACCTATACAGGAATGTTAACATCATCGCTGCTCATAATTGCCCTAAAGTGAAAACACCAGAGATGTCCTTCGATGGTGAATGGTTAAACAAACTGTGTTACATTTGTTCTAGGGAAGGATTGGTTCAAGGATTCCCGAGGATACCAAATCTACAGATGCTCAGGTCCCTTAGGTCCAGTCTGCCCTCCCTATCTGCGGGTTCCGCATTCGCTGGTGCAAGCAGCTGGGGATCGTGGAGGCAGAACCTGCATATACCGAGGGATGACTGCACACCCCTGCCATGCAATGCTTACTACTCAGTAGTAAAAAGGAACTAACTACTGATACATGCAAAAACCTGGCTGAACCTCCAGAGAATTATGCCGAGTGAAACAAAGCCAGTCCCCAAAGGTTACATACTGTGTGGTACCATTTACACAAAGCTCTTCAAATGACAAAAGTATAGAGATGGTTGCCATAGGCAAAGGCGGAGGTACAGGTGGGAGACAACTGAGTGTGGCTATAAGAAAGCAACATAAGGAAACCTTGTAGTAACAGAAATTGTTCTGTATACTGACTACTTCAATACCAATAATCTGACTGTGACTGTGTACTATAATTTTACAAGATGTTACCATTGGAGGAAACTAAGATATATGGATCTCTTTGTATTATTTTCTCATGTCTTCATATGAATCTACAATAATCTGGAAACAATTTAATTTCAAAAATTATTTTAAGATGCATTTCTATATTCCAGGAAATAGCAGTCAGAAAATAGGATTATTAAAAAGATGACATTTACAATTGCACCAGAAAATAAAGAATGCCTAGGAACTAATCCAATGAAAGGTATGTAAGCCCTTCCTGAAAAAAATTACAAAACTTACTGAAAATCATTAACTAAGGCCTGAATAACAGAGAGGTACATTATGTTCATGAAAATGGGAGGCTTACTATTCTACAAATGTAAGTTCTCCCCCAAATTCATTTAAAGATTTAATGCAGTACTAACCAAAATTTCAAGTGTTTTTTAAAACATCACAAACTGATCCTTAAATTTTTATCAAGAAGCCAAGGGCCTCAAAGAAAGACACAGACCTTAATATGCACGAAGAGAGAGAAATTTCAATAGAAGAGAACAATACTTACTTTAAAAACATAATGATCAAGACAGTAGAGTTTTGGCATAACAGTAGCAAACTGACCAATAGAACAGGACAGAGAGCCTAGAAACAGCTTCACGTTCACATGAGGAAACTTGATCTGTGAGAGAACTAATACTATACTTATATCTGTGGGGAAAGAGGGGCACTTCAATAGGCCTGCTGGGAAAACAGGTTAACCATGTGGAAAAAATGATCATGTACCCCTACACCTCACAAATATCAATTCCAGGTGGATTAAAAACATAACGACAAAAGACAAAATTATAAGATGCTCAGAAGACAGTAGAAGAGAACAGACATTATAGGAGAATGTGTTTACTTTAGAAAAGAATGAAATTTTCCAATAAGATACAAAAAGCGCGAAGTACAAAGGACATGATTGACAACTCCCACATAAAAATGAAGAACTTCTGCTCATCACCTAAAGGAGTAAAAGGACACGCTAAAAATTAGGAAAAGAAAAAGACCAACAACTCCAAAGAAAAACAGAAAAAGCTTGGAAGGACCTATCACATAAGAGGAAATTCAGAAGTTCCATAAACACGTGGAAGTATGTGCAACCTTACTAGTAATTAGGGAACTGCAAATTACAATCAATATGAAAGACAATTTAATAGGCCCCAGACTGGAAAGTTTAAAAGCCTGATGATATCGAGAATTGATGGGAACTTCCCTGGTGGTCCAGTGGTTAAGATTGTGCCTCCCAATGCAGGGAGTGCAGGTTTGATCCCTGGTCAGGGAGCTAAGATCCCACAAGGCTCATGGCCAAAAAACCAAAACATAAAACAGAAGCAATATTGAAACAGATTCAATAAAGACTTTAAAAAATGGTCCACATCAAAAAAAAATCTTTAAAAAGAAAACCGATGAAGGTGCAGAGCAATCAAGAATCTTACACCTGTTGATGGAAGGGTAGATGTCACAATCACTTTAGAAAATAATTTGGCATATCTGGTACAAATGAAGATATTCATACCCTAAGACTCACTGCTTCCTCATCTATTTTTATGCCCTAGTGAAACTTGCAGACATGCACATGGAGAAATGTACAAGAGTGACCGTTGCAGTACAGTCTCTGAAGAGGAGTAAAGGGAAATATCCCCAAAGCCCATCCATAGTAGGATGGATAAATCAATTGTGTGTTCACAAAATAGAATACCATAAAGCAGTGAAGATCAATGAACCACAGCAAAATGGAATAACATGAATAAACTTCTGGAACATAACACGGAGTAACAGAAGTTAAGTCTATGCAATTGCGATCATATCATCTTCAAAAATAAGTAGAACTGAGACTTCTGGTTCTAGGACAAGATGGTGTCGACTCACTTTCCTCCTCTCTGCTAAATGCAACTAAATACCCTGGAAATTATTCGACAGATAACAATAAAAAGATTCTGAATGCCAGCAAGGAGAAGGCTAACTGGCGGGTGACCACAGAACTTGATGAATGACAGCCTGGTGAATTCTTTGTGTTTCTTATAAAGCACTATACACCCAAATCAAGCACTGGAAAGGCCTGCAACCCAGAACAGCCAATAGGCAATGACAAGAAACAAGCAAACAAACAACAATGCTCTCTCTGGTCTGGCCAAAAGACCAGGAAATGGGAAACACCAACAAAGACCTAGTGGGATCCCCAGCCCCTGCCCCACAACCAGGGTACCAACAGGAGGTGTGACATGTCAGTCCTGGCAGCAGCAAACCCTGGCGGGTGTCCCAGCCCCTGTTCCACAACTAGAGCACCAGCAGGTGGTCCAATCTACCTGCAGCAGCGGCAGCAGCAAAGCCCCAGGCCGACCCAGCCCCCAGTCTATAACTGGGGCACAAGCAGGAGGTCGCTCCACCTGTGTGGTCAGGATCAGTATTCCTGCCCTCCAGCTAGTGGCAAAGGAGACCCAGGGCCAGAAGCTTCTACTCATCCTCGCCCTGAGCGGCAGATGGTCACCAATGATACCGGCAGGCCAGAGAAGCTCTCTCCATCCCAGCAGGCAGAACTGCAGGGAGTAAGCGAGAGCTCTAGCCATGCCAGAAAAATGCAGCAGACCAGAATAGCATAGCAAGGGCTCTTAAAACTAAAATGTCATTACAACAAGAGCCCGCAAAAGTAGTCCAGAACTATATGTTAAACGTAAGCAGGTGGCTGCCTGCTAAAATGGCAGATTTAAACCAGATCAAGAGACTCCAAAATAATAATGCAAATGTCCAAGATACAATTAAAGGTCACTTCTAACATCAAGAACCAGGAATACATGATTTGAATAAGAAAAGACAACCACTGATGCCACTACAAAGATGAATCAGATGTCAGAATTATCTTACAAGGTTTAGAAAGCAGGCATCATTGAAATGCCTCAACAATCATTGACAAATTCTCTTGATACAAATGAAAAATTAAGAGACATCAACCAAGAAATAGAAGCTTTTTTAAAAGAAGCAAATGGAGATTAGAGAACTGAATTCAAGAAACCCAAAGAAATTAACACCAAGATACCTCATAATTAAACTTCTGAAAACCTATAGACAGAGAAAAAAATTCTTAAAAACAACCAGAGAGAAATGATACATTACCTCCCCCAAAAAACACCAAGTCAAAAGACAGATTTCACATCGGAAAACATGGACGGCAGGAGGAAGAAAGACAATATTTTTCAAGTGAAGAAAAATTCATGCCAACTATAAATCCCATATTCATCGAAAATACCCTTCAGAAACCAAGAGGAAATAAAGATATTCTCAGATGTAGGAAAAACTAAAAGAATGTGTTGCTAGAAGATCTACCCTTAAAGAATGTCTCAAAGGAGCTCTCCAAATGAAAAGAAAATGATAAAACAGCTGGAAACTTCAGGAAGGAAAGAACAGCAGAATTGGTAAAAACAGGAGTAAACATAATAGATTATTTTTCCCTTCCTGAGTTTCTTTAATCATATTTGTGGTTGAAGGAAAAGTTGTAACGTCATCTGATATGGTACTCAATGGATATAGAGGAAATATTTAAGACATGAAGAAAGTAAAGGGGCCTAAATGAAGTCAGTTTTCACTCAAAATAGCAAAACGCTTGTACCAATATGGCAATACATAGCAATATGATAACATAGCAACCACTATGAAAACTATAACTAGTGATATACTCAAGAATATTGTAAATAAATCAAAACAGAACTCTGAAAAATGTTCCAGTAATCCAAAGGAAGGCAAGAGAAAAGCAATGAAGGAACAAGAAACAGAGGAAACAAACAGAAAACAAATAATAAGGTGGCAGACTTAAGCCTTAACATATTAATCATTACTTGAAATGTAAATGATTTAAACACACGGATTTTTCTTTAAATGTAAACAATCTAAATACATCCAAAATAGAGAGATTGACAGAGTAGACAAAAATTTAAAATGACCCAACTATATGCTGTCCACTTGAAAATAATGACATAGGAAGGTCAAAAGTAAAAGGATTTTTAAAAGATATGAAAAGATTAATCAAAAGTAGCTAGAACTAGGGAATACATCATTCAGGAATATAAACAGATATGGTACACTCTAAAGAAAAGCCGGGGAATGAGAGCCCCACAGTTAAGGACTGTGGTTACCTCTTTGAGGAATGGGAATGAGATGGCAACAGGTAGGGGCACTCAGGACCACAAAGTTCATGGTAAGTTTTGTTCCTTCAACTTGATGATTGATAGAGAGGTATTTAGGGCAACTTTATTTTTTAGAGTGCATATACACTTTATAAATTCATTTTTATATTCTCAGTATTTGACAAAATATTTTTAAGATCCTAAAATAATAAATTATGATACATCCATGTGATGGAAACTCACCAGGTTTTAACATTTTTTCAGACATTCTCCTGTGACTACTACCCAGAATTCATTCTTCAATGGGAACACATACATTTGTGTTTCTGGCATAAGTTACTGTAGTAAAATAAGGAGGCACAGCATGGCCTAGAAATCCAGAGGGAGAAGGTTGTTTCAAGTAGGGATAGTGGAAACTAAAGAATAGAGGAAGGATCGGGAAAAGCTTCGTGACAGATATTCTATTGATGCTGAGCCTTAAAGGATGACTAAGACATGGATTCATGAAGACAAGAGTCAAGAAGGTATTCCAAGCAGAAGGCATTCCAAGCAGCGGGAGCATCAGGGGCAGAAGCCTGGAGATAGTAGCTAGTGGGATGGATGCAAAGAATAGCGAGAAGCCTTAGGTGGCCTGTAATGTACATATGAAGGGCCATACTGAGAAACAAGAGTAGGAAAGGTAGATGGTTTACTACTTCTTCCCAATTTCCCTTCTCCTCCTGCTTCTTTCCACCAACCCCCCTTTCCCTAACCAAATGGTGTCCTGTCAGAACCAATGAGGTTCAGAAGACCAGCTTCCAAGCAAATAGCTCCAAATGTCTTTGACTATGGAAAGAGCAACTAGAAATCACGTGAAGTGATGTCTGGAAGACAGTAAGTGCTCCTTAATCGTACCTGTGGGCCGGCCCTCCCGTTCCCTGCACGTGGACCACCTTAGGCTCCCTCCCCACACACAGGGGATGTGGCTACTCCGTGGGAGTCCTGGAGTCCCAAGCTTCCCTCCCAGGGGCTGCTCTCAGCCTCCACAAGCTGCTCTTCTGTGGCAGGAAGAGGCAAGAGGCCAAAGGATTGGGTTTCCCACTTGCCAAGGAAGGCTGGGCCTCAAAGCCACAGGCCGAGCTGCTCACAGGCAGCAAGACGAAGAAACTTGTCTGCTCACAGAGGGCCTTGACCACCCTCTCTCCCCGCAACAGCACATGCCAGAGATTCAGACGGTTGATCTGACCTCATCATATCTTGAGTCACTCTGCATGAGTGGTGACTTTGCCTAACCCATAATTTGAATTTGTAAAGAAAAGCAGGGTTTTCCATACTACAGAGGCCATTCCCATGTGGATCAAAGCATTCTGTATCCTTTTAGGAAGGCAGCCCCAGAGGGAGGCCCTCCCACACGTCTGGCCTCATCTGCTGCTCTCCTATTCCCAGATCGAGTGTCCAGTGACTCCAGACCCCCAGATCGAGTGTCCAGTGACTCCAACGGGAATGCCCGAAGCAATGTACAATGTAAACCCATGTGTTGGCTCAAAAAAATCGATGCCAGCTCAGGCTATGTCAATAGACTCTAGGACTTAAGGGTGGCCTCATTATACTTATTTATACAACAACCGTTCTTCCCACAAATATTTATAGAGCCACTACTATGTGCCAGTACCCGATCTCATCCAGTGCCATAAAAAGAGTGCCAGCTCCAGGGTAGATAAATACTGGCTTCAGGCCTTTTTGGTGATCTGTTAATATTTAGCTAGAGAGAAACAGAGAAACAAATGAGGTGGGAGGCATCAGATTGCATCAAAGGACCTTGCGCCCGCAACCTATCTCTCTCCCCTGGGTCTATCCGATCAAGAGCAAATCATACCACTCATGTGTACAGCCCTAGGCTGGGGGGGGCGGTGCCAAGGTGGCTGTTTGCTGGAGTGGGGGGGGGGTGATGATTGGAGAATTGCAGGTGTCCACATTCTTGCAGGTAAGACCTCTTGTGGTACTGGACTGTGCTGTGGGTAGTAGAAGAAGGGGAGCATGGCTGGTGGCCAAGAGCCAAGAAAAGGCTCTCCCTGTGCCACCACATGCCAGTGCAAAATGCTGAGAAATCCAAGAACTTTCTTGAACTTGGCTGTCCAAGTACTTACGAAGGTATGTTTGTCAAGGGAGGAGGACAGAACATATATTTTTAAACATATTTTTACCTTGATTTATAACTTTTAAACATGGAGATATTTGGCATGTAGATCTCCATTGGTTCTCTTGTCCCAGATCCTGCCCGTGTTAGAGGAAGGCCTACTTCAGGCAGAAGGAAAGTGATCGCAATGAGAGGCACAGAAATGCAGGAATGAATGAAGAATGATGGAACCGGTAAACATGTGAATTAATGGAAATGAATACTGACTCTACAGAACAATAATAATTATCCAGTCTTGAGTTTTAAATATTTGTAGACTTGAAATGCATGATGATAATATCCAAAAAAAAGTGGGACATATAAATGGAGCTGTGTGTCTAAGGTCTAAGTGTTGTCTGAGAACTGATAATAGTACAAATTTATAGGAGACTCTAAATCATTAAGAACATAGGTTGTATATTTTAATGGTTAAAAAATAGTAAAAAATGTATAACTAAGAAGCTAATAGAAGGGCAAATGGAGTAGTAAAAAAAAATGTATTAATCTAAAAGAGGGCAAGAAGAGATGAATAAAAAAAAAATGTAAAACTTTGGGGACAACTAGAAACCAAAAATTAAGAGAGTAGATATAGACCCAAACTCATCTGCAATGACATTAAATGTAAATGGTATCAATACTCACTATTATAAGATAAAGATTGTAAGATGGAAGAAAAATAACCTAATTACATGCTGTTTACATGAAATATTCCTTATATAGGTGAACACAGGTTGTAGATAAAAAGAGGAAAAAAGGTATGCAATGCAAACACTAACCACAAGACAGTAGGCTAAGCTATACTAATATCAGATCATTTTTCTGCAAAAGTAATTGATAGACTAAAGAGGACTATTCCAAAATTATAAAGGCGTTAATCCACCAGGAAAATATTTTTAAATGCTAAATGTGTATGCACAGTAAAAATATAACTTCAAAATATATAAAGCAAAAATTGACAAAACTAAAAGGAGAAGTAAATCTACAATCATAACTGGAGACTTTAACACACTTCTCTCAGTAACTAATAAAGGAATGGAATCAATAAAGATAAAACTGATCTGGAAAATGTGATTATCAGACTTGACCTAATTGACATATATGGAACACTGCATCCAACAATAACAATATATATATTCTGTCTCAGCAGATTCCACTGAGTAAAGTTATCCACAATATGTTCTCTTCCCTGACTACAGAATAATCAATCTAGGAATAGAGAGAGAAAAAGAAAAATTAGAAAGTCCTCACTACTTGGAAATGAAACAATACAATTCTAAATAAACCATGAGTCACACAAGAAATCACAAGAGAAAAATATACACATCTTTATCTATTTACCTACTTATCTAAACTAATGAAAATATAGAATATCAAAATTTATGGATGAAACTACTAAACTTAGAGGGAAATTTATAGCATTGGATAAGGAAAAAAGCTGAAAATCGATTATCCAAGCTTCCTCCAAAAAGCTAGAAAAATAAAAACAAAAAATTAGACCTAAAGAATGTAAAAGAAAGGAATAATAAGGATGAGAGTAGAGATTAATTAAATAGAAAACATAAGACAGAGAAATTCAACAAAATCAAAAGCTTTGAAAAGACATAAAATAGATAAATCACTGGAATGATAGATGAATTTTTAAAAAGAGAGAGAGAAGGCAAAGCATTAATATCAGGAATGAAAAATGGACATTACTACAGTACAAACACACATCCATGTCCACACACACACACAAGTATAAATAAAACTGGGGAAATCTGAATGAGATGAGTAGGTTTATCAATGTCAAAATGCTCACTGTGATATTGTACTACAGTTTACAAATATTACCTATGGGGGAAACTGGGAGAGGCTACACAGCATCTCTCTGTATTATTCTCTACAACATCATGTAAATCCACAATTATCTCAATAAAAATTTCAATTAAAATGTACTAATAGTTTATGAACAACTTTATGCTAATAAATTCAGAAATTCAGATTAAAAAATCCTAGAACAAAAATGCATCTTATCAAAAGTGATACAGGAAGAAATTAAAAATCAGAACATTCCTGTGTCTATTAAATAGATTCAATGGTACTTTAAAGCCTTTCCACAAAGAAATCTCCAGGCCCAGATGGCTCATGGGTGAATCATCCAAGCATTTAAAAAAGTATAGCACCAGGACTTCCCTGGTGGTCCAGTGGTAAAGAATTTGCCTTACAATGCAGGGGACATGGTTTCAATCCCTGGTCAGGAACTAAGATCCCACATGCCCCAGGGCAACTAAGCACATGCTTAGCTTAGCTGGCCTCAACTAGAGAGCCCACGTGCCGCAAACTACACACCCCACGCGCTCTGGAGCCTGCGCACCACAACTAGAGAGAAGCCTGTGCGCCGCAAGGAAAGACCCCATGTGTCGCCACTAAGACCCAACGCAGCTGAAAATAAATAAATAAATAAAAAATAATAAATAAAATAAAATTTAAAAATAAAAAAGTATAGCACCAATATTAGTCAAACTATTCCAGAGGATGGAAAAGACAAAATATTTCCTAACTCATTTCATGAACCAACATACTCCTAATATGAAAATCAGACAAGGACATTACAAGAAGATTTTAGGTTAATCTCTATCACAACACAAATGGCAAAAATCACAAACAAAACATTAACATATCAAATCCACAGTTATATTAAAAGGATAATATACCAGAACTAAATTGAGTTTATTCCAGGAATGAAACATTGTTTTAACATTCAAAAAAGTAAATCAAGGGGCTTCCCTGGTGGCGCAGTGGTTGCGCAGTGGTTGCGCGTCCGCCTGCCGATGCAGGGGAACCGGGTTCGCGCCCCGGTCTGGGAGGATCCCACATGCCGCGGAGCGGCTGGGCCCGTGAGCCATGGCCGCTGGGCTTGCGCGTCCGGAGCCTGTGCTCCGCAACGGGAGAGGCCACAGCAGAGGGAGGCCCGCATACCACAAAAAAAAAAAAAAAAAAAAAAGTAAATCAATGTAATTCACCACATTAACAAGAATAAAATAGAAAAATCCATATGATTATTTCAATTAATGCAGAAAAAAAGGCATTTGATAAAACTCAACAATTCATGAGGGGAAAAATAAAACTTTTTTTCCAGCTGCAAATAGAAGGAAACTTCCTCAACCCAATAAAGAGTATCTACAAAAAAACCCCCCAAAAAACAAAAAAAAACCCTACAGCAAACATATTTATTTGCAAAATAATGAAACGTCCACCTTAAGCTCAGGAATGAGATAAGGATGACTGCTATCACCATTTCTATTTTACATTACACTGTAGGCCCTAGCCCAGTGAAATAAAGGGGGAAAATGTATAAAAATTAGAAGGAAGAAATAGAGCTATGATTATTCAAAAATGGCAACAAAAAAATTGTGTATGCTGAAAACCAAAAAAACTGCAGCCAAACTTTGAAGAAATACATCATGTCAGCAGATTGGAAAATTCAATATTGTAAAGACGTCAGTTCTTTTCAAATAAATCTATAGGAGGATTAGGGTAAAAAGCCCACCAGAATTATCAACTCTAGTTTGTAGAACAAAGCAAGAGGACTTGTATTACCAGATATCAAAACACTTGTTCTAAAACTATCATCATTAAAATTGTGTGATATCAGTGAAAAGAAAAAGAAAAAATACTTAGAATGGAGAGGCCAGAAATAGATAGATAGATATAGTTCTTGACTTATAAAAAAGATGACATTGTTGTGGGGCAAGGATGGGCTTTTCAAAAAATAGTGCTGGATCAATTGGATATCCATACAGGAAAAACAATTTTTAATGTGTACACAAGGTATACAAAAATCGGCTTCATATGAATTAAAGATCTAAATGTGAAAGATAAAACAACAAAGCCTCTAGAAGCATCACGGGGGAATATCTTTATGACCTTTTGCAACAAACAAAAATTTCTTTACAGAGACCCCTAGTAAATCTGGAGTCAAGCTCGACTTGTGGGATGTGGAAGTGGTATCTCCCTCCCATTTCCACCACCTCCTCTCTCTCCCCTCCCCCCACTGTCCCCCTCTGCATTTTTTGCCCCAATCCTACCCGCACACCCTACCGCTCTGGCTCCCTCCAAGGAAGCACTACCTACAGCATTCGTCCACACATGCTGAGCCTCCTGGAGGGACAAGCAGGTCCCTTAGGTCAGCTTGACCTAAGCCATTCTCTTGTTTTGAGATTGCTTAGATGTCACAGTGATTGACCTGGGCCCATTCGCCTCTAGGGAGGTTCCATAACGAAGGACATAAATCCTATGACTGTAGAACGCTCTGAGAAAATGAAAGGTAACCTTGAAGGCTCCTTCGAGGATGTAATTCCCCAAGTACTCATCCCCTACTTGAGATCCTTTCCATAAGAAAACTGAACCAGCAGAGCCATAGCTTAGGGGAGGGGACAAGGAACAGGATTAATTATGTTCACACCTGCAAGCAATCTGAGGGAAGGAATAGTATCAAATGTGTTTCTCTATCCCCAGAGGAGAGCTCGTAGCAGGTGCTTTGCCAATGTTTGAGAAACAGAAGGAAAGGAATGAAGGAGAAAGGAGAAGAGGGAAAGAGAGGGGGGTGGTTTAGGTAAGCTTTATCCCCAGAGGAGAGCTCGTAGCAGGTGCTTTGCCAATGTTTGAGAAACAGAAGGAAAGGAATGAAGGAGAAAGAAGAGAGAGGAAAGAGAGGGTGGTTTAGGTAAGCTTCAGTCCCACCTGAGTGGGCTCCCTTCCCTTTGCCTCAACATCCTACTTAAAGGGCATTTTAAAATACTCTTGCCATTTGGAAAAAGACAGTGGGTCTGGAGTAGCCAAGGAGGCTGTGCGTTCCCTCATTTGAAAAGTCTAGGTCTGATACATTGCGTTTTTGTTTATTAGGTTGGGGAATCTGGCTTTGAACATTCTTCCCCAGGGGTCTGGAAGCTCCTTCTGAAAAAGGACCCTGCCAGTCCCTTAACGCACAGCAGAGATCCAGATGCTTATTCCAGATTCTGCACATCCCTGCCCAGCTTTGACACATCCCTGGGTGATGATTTACTTTGTCCTAATTGTACCAAACACAACACATCCAATAAGGCTTTTTTTTTTTTTCAGTTGGCTGTTTATCTAACTTCCTCTTTTTTAATTTTCATATTAGGCGTTTCTAGAGAAAAGGCTGATGTCACAGGGCCTCTCTCCAGATGTTGTTTTGAAATCAGTGTAACCATGGCATTGCTGGAAGCTGAGGAGTCCATCTGGGCCAACTGAGTCATGCCTGGGTGCAGGGCAGGAGCCGGGTGGGGGCTAGAGTGTCCCTGCGAGAAGGGAGAGGGAGGGGGGTGTTATTGAGTACACAGAAGCTCCTCCAGAAAAGGATATTGGGACAAGCTGTCACCTTTGATCTTTCTGCCCTGGCACTTTTGATACAGGACCTGCTCAGACAACTGAAACACTTACTTGCTTAGAACTCATTAATGGATAGTTAAAGATCACCTGTGCTCCTTAGAAAGAAAAAAAACAATCTTGGGTTCCGAGCTGGCCAATACCCCTCTCTGCCTTCCCAGTTCATCCCTGCCTCGAATTTGACTCAAATGCACACCACTCCTCCCCCCACCTCAGCAAACAAACCACTTTCCAGCCTCTGAGACTCCTTCCTGTCCCTCTGCCTGTTCGCACTGCTATGATCTGGACTTGTCTACTTGGAGATCCTGCTTTCACCCCCTCCGGGATGCCCTTCCCCAAATAGAACTGCACATTCCTCCTCAGCAAACCCACGATTTCCCTTACAGATCTGTAGCCACGCCCCGAAACAGGAATCGTCTGTTTCATCCCTGTCTTCCTCATTAGCCTATGAGCATCGCAAAGCTACAAGTCTTGCCCACAGCCTGGCACATTTAATATATGCTATTGAATTCATTAATTACTTATTTAGTGCCAGTCAGTATCCCCATCCTAAAACAGAAATAATAATAATGATAGTATTTATTAAGCAATTATTATGTGCACTGCACTGGGATTTTCTTACGTAAATACTTATAACTTTATCCTAAGAAAACTCATATATCATTATTAACATTCTCCATTTCATAGATGAGAAAATGGGCACACAAAAAGGTAAAGTGGGGCTTCCCTGGTGGTGCAGTGGTTGAGAGTCCGCCTGCCGATGCAGGGGACACGGGTTC
>NC_041224.1:39846501-39858311 GCF_002837175.3 Physeter macrocephalus | reverse complement strand
GCGGAGCGGCTGGGCCCGTGAGCCATGGCTGCTGAGCCTGCGCGTCCGGAGCCTGTGCTCCGCAACGGGAGAGGCCACAACAGTGAGAGGCCCGCGCGCCGCAAAAAAAAAAAAAAAAAAGGTAAAGTGACCAACAAGGACCTACTGTATAGCACAGGGAACTCTGCTCAATATTACGTAACAACTTAAATGGGAAAAGAATTTGAAAAAGAATAGACACATGCATACGTATAACTGAATCACTTTGCTGTACACCTGAAACTATCAATATCACAACACTGTTAATCAACTATACTCCAATATAAAATGAAAAGTTAAAGTGAATTGTCCAGGATCACACAACTGGGAAAGCTGGACTCAAGCCCAAGCAGTCAGACTAATGAGCCCACACCGCCAGACCCTGTGCCATACTGCCCACCCTGGCTCCCGGAAGTACAAATGCTGCTGTGACTTCCTTCCTCCCAGGAAGGAGACAATGAGATAGAGCTGTGAAAACATTTTTTTAAACCAAATTATGGTGCACATGTGAATCACAGAGAGACGAAAAGGTGGAGCTTATCCTTGACCCCTTGCCAGTTTCCTGTCCTATGCCTGTTCATCTAGCTTCCCCGGGTCTCCAGCCTCCTGTCACTGGACAGGCGCCCAAAACGCAGCTCCAGACACACTCTCCTGTGCACGGTGGCCCACGCATAAGCACTCGGTGCCTCCTCCCCTCCACATCTTTGCTCACACAGTTCCTTCCACCTAGGATTCTCTTCCCCCCACCTCTGCTTTGTCAGATCCTGCGTCCTTCTGGCAACATCTCACCTTTTCCTGATCATTATTGCAGCCCTGAGTATTTCCCATATTAGAACAGGCCCCCTCCTTTCCCTGGGGCAGGGCAGGGCAGAACTTGCAGTTAAACTTGCTGCCTCTGGCCCCCCTCCATCCTTCCATCAACAAATCCCGTTGGCTTTGCCTTGAAAATAAAGGCCTACCCTGAGCATCCTCAGTGCCTTTCCCACGACCCTTTCAGTCCAGCCACATCACTTCTGGCCTCGGTTATTGTCGTAGCTCTGCTAACTGGCCTCCCTAAGCTCAGTTCTCTGCTCAGCAGCCAGAGTGCTCCTTAAAAGGATCGGGTCACTACCCTGCTCCGTCTTCCAAGGCCTCCCCATCCTTCTGAGAGTAAAACTCCACGTAGGGTGCCTGGCTGCCACCCCGACTCCATCCTCCCCTGCTCTCCCCTTCCCTGAACAGCCCGTGCACCCTCTTCTCCTCCAGCATTCCACAAGTACACTCTTCTCTTCCTGTCTTCGCACATGCTGTTCCCTCCGCCTGAAACACTCTTGCCCCCGATGTTCATATGACTCCCTTCTCTGCTTCATTCGTTCAGGTCATGGCTCCAATGTCACTTCTTCAGAGAAGCCTTCGTGATCACCTTGTCAAAAAGGGCGGCGACCCCTCCTCATCACTCTCTATCCCTTTATCCTGCTTAGTATTTCTTCAGAGCCCTTCACTCTTTAATATTATAGCATATGCTAAGTTGTTAACATCTGTGTCCTCCCACAAGAATACAAGCTGCCCGAGGGCAGGGACTGAGTCTGGCTAACTCCCTAGAACACTGCCTGACACGGGTTGGTACTCTGTAAACATTGACTAAATGTACTGATACCCACCCCTAGAGATGTGCCGCCTCCTTTTGAGCCTCCTACAGCCCTGTTGGAGTGTATTTTTTTTCCTCCACTTGAGACGAGTTCCTTGAAGGCAGGGGCTGGAGCCCTACTATGCCTGGCACGTAACAGGGGCTCAGGAAACGCTTGTTCAGTTAAATAGAAGCAAGTGAAAAGTTCATTCTGGAGTCCGCTGGAATCTCCAGATGATTTTTAAATTTCATGTACGTGAACTCTAACCTGGATAAATTGGTACTGTCGTTAATAAACTTGACTCTCATTTGGTGGATTGTATACTGGTCACATCATTGGTGGCAAACCAGGAGGCTGGCCAGGCTCCCCCAAACCCACTGAGCTGCTGTTCCCTCCTTCTACCCTATCGGGTGAGTTCAGGTCACATCAACAGAAGCCACCTTGTGGGTGATGGAGCAACCTAGGCTGGGTGGGTCCCTTGAGGTAGCTGCTTGTGTCTGGAGATTACTGGGCCTGACCTGCTAACCTGTTATATGATGTTACATGATGGTGTTTACTATTCATGTGTTAAGCAATGATTTTCTTCCTCAAGGAAGGATGCAAAAGCACTGCATCTCCTCCAAAGGTACCGGAACACCTTCCCTATTTGCTGTTGACAGTCACGTGACTGTGCCCAGTGGGTCTTGGCAGTAAGGTGTGGGAGAAGCCCCTCGGGGCTGGCCCATCCCTGAGTGAGCCGCACTGGCTCCAAGGTTCAGGGCTGTTTGGACCCTTGAGAAATCCTGCCTTTGATGGAAGGCTGAGGGCATAGGACTTATAGAGACTAATTCGAGAGTGAAATTCTTTAATCAGCCTCTATCTCACAGTACCCTGCAATTTCCACCTTGCTATAATAACAAAAATTGACATACGGTCTCACAGAAGAGAAAACATTCTGAATTTTGGCAAGTCTCCAAACCCTACTTAGTTTTCCCTCTCCCCCTTCCCTTACGGCTCTGCCTGCCAGCCCTCACTCACACCTGTGTTGGAACTGGCAAGGGGCACCTGGGGAACGTTCTCGGTCAGCATTCAAGGGCAAACTCACTCAGGCTGTACTCCTTGCCCTGCTCGACCTTCTGGCTCCTTCTCAGTCCGGGCCCTACAAGTCAGCTTCTAGCAAGTTCTCGACTGGATTTGATATGAGCTCCCTGTGGTGTTCTGGATACTGTCTGTCTGGAGATGAGCCCTTTCCAGTGTATTACACCTGGCATTTTCCAGCAGGGACCCAGGCTCAGTTTACCTGGGGGCTGACACAGTATCTCAAAGAATGTCTCAAGCCGGAAGGTCAGCTGAGCCTGATTCACTGCCGTGCTCCTTGTCATCATTCCAGTGGGCCCTGCCTCAACTTATTCCCTGCTCTTGTTCAGCATGAGAACTCTGTGCCTTCCTGACTTTGGAATAAAAAGAAGCGAAGACTTTCATCCACAGCACCGGAAGGCAACCGCAGGCTCCTCCAGCCCCACAAATCCTGGGCGTACCTTCATGAAGAACATCCTCCTACAGTTCTGGCCTCCATCACTCCCAGCTTCCTGCAGTTGAGCGGCCTTGGAGGGCAGCATGAGATCAGGAACGCTGCCGGGCCCGGCCTCTGACGTGTCTGCCAGCTGCACAGATGAAAGGAAAAGTCCCTCCTTGCCCTGGCCCAGGGAAATCTCAAAAGGATCAGGATATCTCTCATCGGGGCTTGAGCCATCGTCAGTGGTCTTGGCATTACACAGGATCAGGGACCGGGAGATGGACCAGAATTTTGTGGATTTTCTGCTCTTTCCAGAATGGCTGTGAGGCTCCATCCTGAGGGAGGAAGTAAAGCTGCCCTTCTTCCTTTCCAGGTCTCTGGCCCTTGGTGGACGGGTGGTGACCAGACTGGGTTTAGCCATCACTTCATGGGTCCCTGGAGGAAAGAGAAAATGGGAAGAGGCAATGTGACTTGATGTGGACAAGTGGAGAGAGACCTGAGTCCTGGAACTGAGCCGCGAGTGCCGGGTGCAGTGTCCGTGAGACAGGACAGATGGAGAGATCATCCTTCAGTATCACTGGCCCTTCCAGGGTGCCGGCCACACGGGGTTTAGTGAGCCCAAGTGTTTACCATGCCCTCCACTCCCAGGATCACGGAGGCCAGAGCTTCTCTCATCCAAACCCTCCTTCTGCACGCAGGGACACCAAGGCACAGAATAGGAGGCTCAAATGCAAAGCCACAAAGAGCATTTGCAGGAGAGGCAGTGATCAGATCCCAGGAAGAATTTTAGAGATCACAGAGACCTGTGCTCTGTGAGATTTTTAAATGTAAAAGCTGTTCTTCAGTCAAAAGTGTACAGGGGGCTTCCCTGGTGGCGCAGTGGTTGAGAATCCGCCTGCCGATGCAGGGGACACGGGTTCGTGCCCCGGTCCGGGAGGATCCCACGTGCCGCGGAGCGGCTGGGCCCGTGAGCCGTGGCCGCTGAGCCTGCGCGTCCGGAGCCTGTGCTCCGTAACGGGAGAGGCCACACAGTGAGAGGCCCGCGTACTGCAAAAAAAAAAAAAAAGTGTACAGGGAACTCCAGACTCCAGAGCAGGTCAGGGCAAAGAGGAAGACTAAGCTGCACCTGCCAGTCCCTTTTTGCTACCCCTGGTAACGTCTGTATCTTCTCCACAGAAACCTGAGAATTCACAGAGCCCAGGCTGAAGACCACTGATGTCTATGCGTTCAATTCTCAGATGAAGAGCCTACACACTAGGAAGGGGGGGAGTCTCACCAAATGCTGACCCATCAGTGTTGTTTTGAGTGTAACACAAGGTGAATCAGGGACAGTTCGTGCCAAAGGGCTTAACACACAACAGGTGTCTGGCAAACCTGTGTGTCCTTCCCTGGGAGCAAGGTCATACCTGGCCGGTATCGCAGCCAGGCCGAGGGTCTTTGGCTCTGTCACCTGTTGCCATGGGATCAAACTCTCACAGGCTGATGGATCAAAGACTGGCTTCACCCATCAGGTCAACGGCATCACTTTCAGCCCAGCCCAGCTCAGCTCCGCTTCACCTTGAGGGGCCTGCCACGGATTCAGTCTCCGTGAGGCAGGTGGTGAAAGGGGCCCTGATGCTGCATCCAAAGAAGTTCTGACTCAGGCCCAAGCCACAAAACAAGCCTGTTGCCAGAATAACAAATTGTGGGATGCTCTTGGCCCACGGGTACTGCTGTTTGCTCACAACTAGTATTGAATAAGAAAAAGCAGAGGCCTTCCAGCATTTCATGAAGTAGGAGCCCTTTCACATTATATAATCCCCCCAAAGAGAACTTCTTTTTAAAAGAAGACAGTGTTTTTCAATACCCAGTTGCAACATTTTATTGTTTTCTGTATTAGCCTTTGAATTTTATCAATTTATCCCCCAATCACCTATAGCAGCCAATAGCAATGAATTAAAATGAATGAATGGATAAATATTTGAGAGCCTACTCTATACATCAGGCACTCTTCTTGATGCTTTAGTATAAATTAACTCAATGTTGGTCCATTTCATCAAGCACCCACTGGCCAATATCCCAAAGTCCTGTACTCTGTGTCCTTCCATCTCGAACACACTAAGTCCGCTACATACAAACCTTCAAGTAGCGAACTTTCAAAGATGCGAACATGTGTTCGCCTGTCCAATCACATAAGCGAGTTCATGTGCCTGGCATACACTGTCACATGCGTGCATCCTCTACAAGTGGTTGTGCTTTTGTGTACTTTACTGTACAGTACTGTATATGGTACAGTATTTTTATCTCAAGCCCAGGATGTCCGGAAGCAAGCGTAAAAGCAGTGGTAATGTAGCTGGTAGTACTGTACTTTTCAAGGTACTGTACTGCAAGATTAAAACTGTTTATTTTTGTTTTTGTTTGTTTTTTATGTATTATTTGTGGGAAAAGTATGATAAACCTATTACAGTACAGTACTATATAGGCGATTGTGTTAGTTGGGTACCTAAGCTAACTTTGTTGGACTTAAAGAACAAATTGGACTTACGACCACGTTCTCAGAACGGAACTCATTTGTTTGTAGGGCACTTACTGTAATAGCAAAACCCCAAGCACAGATGAATCCAATCCTCCACTAAGTTCCATGGCTGCTTGCAGGTTTCTGAGCCCTGCAGGGGACACTCCCACTCCTGAGCAGATTGGCGCCATGAAACATTCTGGCCAACAACTGTACTGTGTTTCCATGGTTAGGTTGATCATCCATTCTCAATAATGACTATTTCAAGACTTCACTGTCTTCAAAACTAGATTTACCTCTCTCCTCATCATAAACAGGTAATGTCACCTCCTGCTTCATAGAAACACAGAAGTTTTCAGATAGCAATCCCACCCCAATTTCCACCATCGAATATACAAATCCATTTGCCATCCATCCATACCTGTCCATACCCTTCGTAGTGAAACGTTTGCCCTCCTATTGAGGTCAACCCACCCATCCGTTCTCGGGATCCCACTCAGCTTCTTTAGACTTAACAACAATAAGAATGATAATTGCTAACACGTATTTAGTGCTTATGATGTACTGTTCTAATTGCTTTACCATTTAGTTCTCACAAAATCCACTGTACGTTCCATCAATATCCTCATTTTACAAAAAAAGATAACTGAGGCACAGAGAGGTTAGGCCACTTCCCCACGATCACACAGCTAGAACGCAGTGAAAGCAGGAATTCAAACAGGCAGTCTGACTCTGGAGCCTGCATCTTTACCACGGCTCCACACCGCCATTTATTAGCATCTTTCTGTCACCTCATTCTCTCCCTCTGTTCTGGGTTTTATCATCAGCGTGTAAACATACTCAAATTGTCTGTCTTTTAAAAACTATGTGTTGAATCCCTATCTTCCTCTTGTTACCTGCCTCTCTTTTATCTCCTTCATATCTTTTTCTTCCTTTTTCTTTATTATGATAAGAACACTTAACATGAGATCTACCATCTTAACAGATTTTTAAGTGTACAGCCCAATGCTGTTATCAACAGGCAAAATGTTGACAATGGATCATTCTTCTGTCCTTCCTATCTTCTTGAACAAACGTTTTACACTCTGTACTTTCTACTCTCAGGCTCACCTCCTCTTTGAGCCACAGCCAACAGAGTCTGCTTCCTTCCCTGAAAACCACTGAAACTCTTTTTTTTTTTTTTAATCAGTTCTGCCTTTTACCAAAGTCATGAACCCAAGTCCAGAGGGCATGGTCTGCTTGCTCGAAACCTGCTTCATTTCTACAGGATTCGTTAACCTGAATATCAATGCTCAGATCTATTGGCTGAAGAATACAGAGAATTCAAGCTTTTAGAGTAGTTCTTTTTTAAATTTTGTTCGTTCTTCTCATCACTAGTCTTTACTTCCAGATGTCATCTTTCAAATCCAAATTGTAAATGTTCTCCTTCCTGCCACCATTCCCCAGCACTGGCGTTCCTTTGCATTCTGCCAGTTCAACATCCCAGAACTTGTAGCTCTCAACACCAGCACCACTGTAGGGATTAATATATCCAAACTTCTTTGCATTTTGTTCAGCTTCATGAGGATTCCCCATCGTTCACCTGGGGCTCATGGAGAAGGAAGTGTGTGTGTGTGTGTGTGTGTGTGTGTGTGTGTGTGTGTGTGTGTGTGTGTTGGTCACAGCCAGCACTGGTCCATTAGGTATTTGAAATATTGAAAGACAATCAAAGTTTAAAATCCTTCTGGACTTTTGCTGGTGCTGTACAGAGGGGATATAAATCCAGAGTTGCCAATGCCACCACATGGACAGGGCTGCCCGAGAGCGAAGCCAACACAGAAGGTACAGAACCCACAGGGGAAGAAAAAGAGAGAAAGGAAGGAGGACAGAGAGAAAGAGTGAGAAGGACGAGCCTAGATAATGCCATATGAACACCTAGATTCAGCCATGCCTGAAGCCACACTATCTATTCACTTAGACAAATGAGTAAAACTTCTTTTTTGCTTAAAAAAATCCTGCTGTCACAGTTGTTCTTCTCTCTGATGCCACTGGCATAAGTTACAGAAAACAGTGACATTCAAGGGCGAAGGGGCTTTTTGAAACTGTCTTTTATCCCATCCCAAGCCTCGGAGAGGTGCCAGTCACCCCCAGTCAAGGCCCAAATTCTTTTCCCCTTCAGTTCCTGGCTCTGGTATAAAGGCCTGTTGCGTTCTTTTTTCACCAAGCATTGCTACCGTCTGCATGGATTCTTAGACTGCAAACCCAATTCCCTTTCTCCCCCATGTCCTCTCCTAACCCACAATAGCTGTCCCAGCAAAGGCGAGCTCACTCCCTGGGCATTTTCCAGGGCACAAACCTTTGGGGGCCTTCAGGACCAGGTACAAGGCTGTGCGCTTCACTCAGTGGTGGCAAAGTTGGCTGCATGTCAGATTTAGGAAAGCAGAGGGATAATATTCCTTGGTGGAAACTGGGCTCATCCCAGGGGACCATTGCAGGAGTGTCTGATGAGGACTGTCAGTTTTTTAAAGTAAGCTCTTCCAGAGAGAACTGCAACTTCTGCGGCCTTGGCTGTCGTGTGGGATGGCAGAAGCCGTGGGATGGGCAAGGCACAGGGGATGAGGGGTTAACCCTTCGGTCCAGAGCAAAGAGGGTTTTCAAAATGAGCCTTGTTATTATGGAAAATGTAAAAAAGAAAGGGAACGATTGCAAAAGGATTGTAGAGGAGAAGCCAGGATTGGACTTCTGTGGGAGACTGTGTTGCCTCTAGGCCTGGCATAGAGAGAGAGAGAGGAGAGAGAGAGAGAGAGAGAGACAATAATTGAAAACACAGCACCGTGTTCAGCTTAGCTTTGGTAATTGCTCTCAGGACATTGGAACCACCTCTTGCTCCCTAATGGAACCAAATGTCAGCAGAGCGGGGGTGGGGTGGGGGGGCAAGCCTGTGCCATTCCCTGATTCCAGCTATCTTCAAAAGGTCGGAGCTAATGAGCTCTCTCTGATTTTACCCTGGGCTTCAGGAGCATTTGCCAAACTCTTGTCAGATGTGCTCTGCCCCCCGTGGGTCCTCCATGAGACTGTCTTGTGGGTCTCTTCCAGAGGCTTCCCAAGCACACACAGCTGAGGTTTCCAACATGGCTAAGCTGAAAGGACCAGCTGCTTCCCCTTCCCAGCAGAAAAATCCAAAGGATCCACTTCACCCAGGAACCAGCTCCTTGGGAGGGGCCTTTCCCCCACAAAACCATGATAGCATTCTCTTTAGTTAGAGCTTCCACAGAATGCTCGGGCCAGAAGGGGTCTCCCCATCACACATATGAGGAGATTGTGTGGCCAGAAGGGATATGAACCAATTCACCATTATAGTTCCCAATGTATGTTCAGACCCACCTTGGCTTAGCTGTCATCTGTATAGAAAATGCAGAGACAAAAGCATAAAGCTGAAGTGCAAAGAAATGGATGGTTCTTCCTTTCAGGGGGCTTGAAAAACTTCCAGACTGCGGGAGGGGGAGCAGGATGAGTGAAGTCCTTCCTTCTCTCCTTCTTTCTTTTCTTCTTTCCTTCCTTCCTTTTCATTTGTTCACTCGGAAAGCACTTGTTGAGAAAAACTGTTATGTGCCTGTTATCTGTTGGGCAAAGCTAACCCACTGGAGGAAAGGTACTTCCATCTGGTTAGAATACACTCACTTCACTGGAGAACTCTGAGACGGTAAATAACCATATGGAGAATGGGGAACTAGTTGATAAAATGTGTTTCAAATTTTTGAATTCTCCAACAGTGCTCTATATCAAAGGCAATTTTTAAAGTTTGGTCACTCTTGCCCAGGGGGTATTTTTTGTCTTCAGCTAAAGAGTGACTCAGAGATAAGAAATGAAAGGAGGAAATTTATGGCTCCTTTTCTTTCTAAAAAAATATCTTTAATAGGATTCCATGGGACATGCGGCTGGGACTGGTGGTGTGTATGTCTGTATACATTGGTCACAGGACAAGACAAATGGCACAGCACCTCATAGCCTCTTTCTCAACTGGTAAAGTGAGAAGGTGGTGTTGAAGTTAGCTTTATACCCTTGGTCTTTCTTCCTCTGCACTGACCATATCTCACTATTTTTATGTCTGCAGACATTTGACAGGGCTTAGCACAGAGTAGGGGCAATTGCATGTCCAGTGAAGGAAGGAAGGAAGGAAGGAAGGAAGGAAGGAAGGAAGGAAGGAAGGAAGGAAGGAAGGAAGGAAGGAAGGAAGGAAGGAAGGAAGGAAGGAAGGAAGGAAGGAAGGAAGGAAGGAAGGAAGGAAGGAAGGAAGGAAGGAAGGAAGGAAGGAAGGAAGGAAGGTGGATGAACATCTCAAAAGTTCCTTTGCCTTCAGTTGACCTTTCCCACACCAATATAAGGTGAAATGATCCCAGGTGTGATGGCTAATTTTATGTGCCAACTCCACTGGGCTAAGGGTTTTCAGTATTTCTGGCTGTGTCTGTCAGGGTTTTCCAGGAGAGATTAGCATTTGAACCGGTAGACTGAGTAAAGAAGATCTCCCCTCATCGAAGTGGGTGGGCATCATCCAGTCTTTTGAGGGTCTGACCAGAAGAAGAAGATGCAGGGAGAGCAAAATCACTCTCTCTGCTGGAACTGGGACAGCCATCTTCTGCTCTTGGATATCGGTGGTCCAAGTTCTTGGGCCTTTGGACTCGGACCAGGACTTACACCACTGGCTCCCTTTGTTCTCAGGCCTTTGGGTTTGGACTGGACTACACCACCCACTTTCCTGGGCCCCCAACTTGCAGACAGCAGATCTTAGGACTTCTCAGCCTACATATGCTCATGAGCCGATCCCTCATAATAAATCTCCTTCCTTATAGCTATCTGTTATCTATCTATCCATCCATGTATCTATCTACCTCCTATTGGTCTGCTTCTCGGCAGAACTATGACTAAACACCAGGGAAAACATCCCCTCTAGTACCACAGAAGGAAGGATTCCAGGTAACCGACTGGCGTCAGAGTGATAAGGAGTCGTAGTGGGTTGCAGCTGAGCGTAGATGACAAGTCAGAGCCATTGGAAAGACATTCTGGAATCTGCTCCTCGGGAAAATCCTAAAGGCATGTGTAAGATCCTAAGAGGAGGCCCTCACAGGGGCCTGGGCACTTTCAGCATCCTGGAAGGTGATCAAATCCATCAACGTGCAGGCACGAGTCAGATCACCAGGATGCCCCCCAAAAACCCAGGCCTCTGAGACAAAGGATGAAGATGGACAGGACTCTTCCCCCTCAGCATGTATTCCCTCCAAGATGGAAAAGGCCGAAAATATAATTAACCTCCAAAAGAACCTAGACAAATTCAAGAAAGGCACATCCACCCACCACTGTTCTGGAGGGACTGGCTAAGGCAGATTCTTCATTAAATCCCAGTACTTGGAAGAGGGCTTCACATATAGGAGACACTCAATAAATGTTGTTGCCTACAGATGGTCAACAGGCACATGAAAAGATGCTCAACATTGCTAATTATTAGAGAAATGCAAATCAAAACTACAATGAGGTACCACATCACACTGGTGAGAATGGCCATCATTAAAAAGTCTACAATGGGCTTCCCTGGTGGCGCAGTGGTTGGGGGTCCGCCTGCCGATGCAGGGGACGCGGGTTCGTGCCCCGGTCCGGGAGGATCCCACATGACGCGGAGCGGCTGGGCCCGTGAGCCGTGGCCGCTGAGCCTGCGCGCGTCCGGAGCCTGTGCTCCGCGACGGGAGAGGCCACGACAGTGAGAGGCCCGTGTACAGCAAAAAAAAAAAAAAAAAAAGTCTACAAATAACAAGTGCTGGAGAGGGTGTGGAGAAAAGGTTACCCTACTAAACTGTTGGTGGGAATGTAAGTTGGTGCAGCCACTATGGAAAACAATATGGAGGTATGTCAGAAAACTAAAAATAGAATTACCATATGATCCAGCAATCCCACTCCTGGGAATATACCAGGACAAAACTATAATTCAAAAAGATACATGCACCCCTATGTTCATAGCAGCACTGTTCACAATAGCCAAAACATGTAAACAACCTAAATGTCCATCGACAGATGAATGGATAAAGAAGATGTGGTACATATATACAGTGGAATATTACTCAGCCATAAAAAAGAATGAAGTAATGCCATTTGCAGCAACATGGATGCAACTAGAGATTATCATACTAAGTGAAGTAAGTCAGAAGGAGAAAGACAAATATCATAT
>NC_041224.1:39825461-39846435 GCF_002837175.3 Physeter macrocephalus | reverse complement strand
CATAAAAAAGAACGAAGTAATGCCATTTGCAGCAACATGGATGCAACTAGAGATTATCATACTAAGTGAAGTAAGTCAGAAGGAGAAAGACAAATATCATATGATATCACTTATATGTGGAATCTAAAATATGGCACAAATTAACCTATCTACAATACAGGAACAGACTCACAGACATAGAGAACAGACTTGTGGTTGTCAAGGTGGGGGAGGGGGAGGGAAAGGGATGGACTGGGAGTTTGGGGTTGGTAGATGTAAACTATGACATTTAGAATGAATAAACAACAAGGTCCTAATGTATAGCACAGGGAACTATATTCAGTATCCTGTGATAAACCATAACGGAAAAGAATATTAAAAAAGAATGTATGTGTATAACTGAGTCACTTTGCTGTACAGCAGAGATTGGCACAGCATTGGAGATCAACTATACTTCAATTTTAAAAACCACCATATGCTATCTACCTATAAACGAAATGTTTGCAAAAAAAGGTAAAAAAAAAGTTGTTGCCATGAAATAGCAGTCAGCTGCCCAGAGCTACCCCAAGGATGCTTATAATTGGGAGGAGTGACAAGCAGGTACACAAATGTCCTGGCCAAGGGCTTAGACTCTGGAGGTGGCCTTAGTTTGTATGCCAGGTCTGCCCCTTACCTGTGCAACTTCAAGCCAAGTGTTGAACTCTCTTATGACTTGCTGCTCACCCATAAATTGGCAATGACAATGCTAACCACTGTGGGAACGAAAAAAGATAGTTCTGAAAAGGACTCAGCTGAGTGCCTGACACATAGATGGACTAAAAAAGAAAAAAGTAAAATAGTAGGAACAATCTAAATGTACATCAATGGGAGATTTTTTTAAATATATTGTGGAACATTCACACAATGGAACATTATGTGACCAATATCAAGAATAAAATATATGGCTATGGAAAGAGGTCCACAGTATATTGCAAGTAACACCCTAAGGTAGACGTATCGACCGGTTTGGGTTATAAAAGTGTACTTGTATGAATAAAAACCCAACTGTTAATAATTTTTTCTGGAAGGTGAAGTAAGATGTTGGGAGATGGAATTTACAAGGAGCTTTTCCTTTCTACTTAATAATTTCCTCTTCCTGATTTCTTCGGACAACAATCATGTATCACAATTATAACCAGAAAAATAGAGATTTCTGTTCTGAAGAATAAAATTGAAATTTATGGCTAATGTTTGTTAACTAGTAGTTCTGATTAACTTTAAAATAATTTTCTCAGATTTGAAAATATCTGGTTGAAATGTTTATTGAGACCGCCTCATATTTACAGATGAATTTGGGGAGAAAGTCTTCCCATCCAGGACCATTTTTTAAATTGTTGTTTTGTTTTTATATTTGTTCAGCTTTTCTTTTCAGACCTTCAATCCACTTTTATATTCTTCTTCATATACGCTTTAAATATCTCTAATAACATTTAGTCATCAGCACTTTTGTTTTTATTTTGAATGGACCATTTGTAAAGTATTTTTTCTAATTGGTTATTGCTTATATGTAAGTTATGGCTTTCACACATTTATTTCATAACCAGCAACCTTACAGATCTCTCTTATCTAGAAACTATTCAATAGTTTCTCTTGCATTTCCAATCATGTGATCTCTGAATATTAATAAGTTCGCTTCATTTTAAAATATTTATACCACTTATTTCATTTTACTTTCTAAGTCTACTGACTAAAGTTTCCAGAATTTTAGTAAATAATGGCTACAATAGAGGGGTTCCATGTCTTTTTCTAGGTATTAATGGAAATTCTCTAGTTAAGTAGAATATTGATGGTTATATTGAGATAAAATTATTTTTTATTATATTAAAGGAAATATTCTACTAGTTTTAATTTGGGAAGTATTTTCTCCAAGAACGGTGTTGCTTATTAAATGCTTTTTCAGCTCCTTGGCCATGTTGTGTGTCTTTCTTTTGAGTTCTCCGTGTGAAGAAACATATTACTGGCATTCTTAAGACTGAGCCCCCAATATTTTGATCCTACTGGATCTCAGTGTGCAATTCTTTTCATAGAGAACTGAATTCAGTTTGCTAACATTTTGTTTAGGCATTTTGTATCTACGCTCACAAAAAGAAATGGCCTATCATCCCACTTTGGGCTGTCTTAGGTTACTATAAAAGGAATTGGGGGAATTCCCTGGAGGTCCAGTGGTTAGGGCTCTGCGTTTTCACTGCCGAGGGCCCGGGTCTGAAATAGTTTACTAATTTAAAATATATCCAGTAAAAGTTTGAAATAGTTTTCCATAAAATCTTTTGGTCCTGGCATCACTTTTGAAACTTTCCATTGTTTCCTTGGTTATTGGTCTATTCAATTTTTCAAAAATCTTTTCCTTTGTCAATTTTGATCACTTACCTTGTTCATAAAATGACCCTTTCATCAAGATTTTCAAATTTATTAGTATAGAGTTGCCCATTACGTATTCACAATTTAAATTTTTTTCTCTGAAACTATTATATACATATGCTTTGTCTCTCATGGCCAGTGTTGTACATTTCAGTTGGTCCTCTGGTCCTCCTTCCTCTCTGCTTTGATTTACCTGATTGAAGAGAGCTATTCTATTGGTCCTCTCAAAGGACTCATTCTTAGAATTAGTAAAAACATCCACTCTTTTCAGTTTGCTTTCAAACGTATTTATTTCGGCTTAAGTTTTATTCCTTTTTCCTTCCTGTTTTTCTGATATTTGTTTTATTCTTTTCTCCATCTTCTAGAGTTTAATATTTAGTTCCCCCAAATCCATTCTTTCTATTTTAGAAATAACAGCATATCATGCAGTGATTACCTGGTCTGGCATGGAGCCCAACTAGGTCTTAGTTTAAATCCCAGTCCAATAAGTGTCCAAACTTGAAAATCTACTTAACTTTTCTGTGACTCAAGTTTTGTTATCTGCAAAATGGGGATGATTGTAGGAGCCGCCTCACAGCAACTTTGTGATAGATAATAAATTGAAATACTGGATGAAAATCCCTTAGCACAGTTTGTTGGCTAGTTATTATAGCCACCATTGTCATAATCACCATTATTATAAAAAGCTAGAAATTTTCTTCTGAATATCCCTTTGGCCACAACCCATGAATTTTGAAACATGATGCTCTAATTGTTGTTATTTTAGAAATGGCCTGTAATTGCAGCTTTGATTTCCAATTTAAACTCAGTTTTTTAGAAGACTGCTATTGCTATTGTTAATTTCTTATGGTTAAATTTCCAAGATTTAGCCTTGTTCTTGTAATTTTTTTACTAGAAAATTCCAATTTAATTGCATCATGGCCACAGGATGTGCCCTGGACACTTTTTATTTGCTGGAATTTATTGAGGTTTATTTTGTAAGCCAGTAAGTGATGTAACTAAATGTTTTAAATGTTCAGTGCACATTTGAAAAGAATGGTTCTCCTCTGTTTGGAGTTTCAAATATGTATATACTCAAATGTGATATTAAAATATGTGTATATATTCAATCTTATAAGTCATCAACTATTTATATTTTTGTCTAATTAATCTGAAAAAGCTTAGAGTCGTGTGCATTGAAATCTGGTGCCATATTTGTAATATATTTCAAAAAATTTTTATTTTACATTTTTCATTGCCTTTCTTAGGTGCATAAAGTTCTCTGATTTTTGGTGGATAGCTAGTGGGAAGCAGCCGCACAGCACAGGGAGATCAGCTAGGTGGTTTGTGACCACCTAGAGGGGTGGGATAGGGAGGGTGGGAGGGAGGGAGACGCAAGAGGGAAGAGATATGGGAACATATGTGTATGTATAACTGATTCACTTTGTTGTAAAGCAGAAACTAACACACCATTGTAAAGCAATTATACTCCAATAAAGATGTAAAAAAAACAAAAAAATAAATTAAAAAAAAAGTTCTCTGATTTTCATATCTCCATTGTGTGTTTTTATCATTTTGTAAAAAGTACTTCTTGATCTATTTAACAGTTGCCTCAGTTTTTATTTTGTCTGACAGAATTAACATTACTACCCCACTTTCTTTTAATCTACATTTGCATGGTTTTTGCCCATCGCTTTATTTTTAACTTCATGTGATTTAGTTTTAAACGTGTCTCTTACAAGTGGGATATAATAGGAGTGGGAGGGAGAGTTTGTTTCTTTGGGTTTTTTAATTTCCCTTTTTTAAGCTGAATCTGGGAGACTTCTTATTTTAATATAGAACCTTATATCTTACACTATATTTTGTATATCTTATACACATTTAATATACAACCTTATATCATATCTTGAGACGTCTTCCTTCTGATATGCTTTGGTTTGCTCTCTTTATGTAGCTTCTTACTGCCTCTTTTTCTTACTTTCCAGGCAAGCCATTCACTCCTTCTTGTCCTTAATGAATTACAGGTTTCACGTTCTATTTTTATATTATGGATGGCTCCATAAAGAATTTTTGAAAGTGATGTTTGAGCATAGATATTTCCTCTTCATCCACTCCAAGAAAGACACTCTACCTGATGTCTCTCTACAGGTGCTGGGAATCCTCTCACTTCCTCCTGATTCCAACCTCTCAGTTCAGAGCGAATGGTTGTTTGGGGGACGTTATATATTATCTCTTTCAAAATTATTTTTAGCATTACTTCAAAATCCTGTTGAGAACCGTCAATGATTGAGATTTAACTTAGAGTTAGCCTCCTTTTGTGACCCAAATTGCTCTTCCATCAGCAGGGTCTGCCCCTACCACCCTCTTCAGCTCTCGCTCTGCTTCTCTCCTGAACTCCGTCCACTGCACAACTAAACTCTTTACCCTCCTGAGCAGCCCTGGCTTTCTCTAACCTGCTGGCCAAGGCGCAGGCACTTCCCAATGCCTCACCTGCTCTCTATAACCCTAGGTGACACTAAAGTTTCATCACTCTTCAGATCCCATTTTTAGATAACACTTCTTTGAATTAAAACCACACCCTTATCCAGACCTAGGGCTGTCCCAGGTGCCCTTCCGTGTGCAAAGTGGCAATATCATAAATTGGTAATAAATTTGTATACATCACTTAATTACAATCTAGAAAAGAAAAAAGATCAAAACAAAAAAAAGCAAATTTAAAACAAACAAACTGAAACTATGACCTACTTGCTAAAAGACCTGGATTGAGAAAGATGCTCAAGACATACCCCTGGATAAATAACAAAGATCCCTTCCTAGGGAAGGAACTGCAGGGGCATTAAACTGATATCCAATGATCTCTAAGTCGAACTGAGGGGAGATTCAAAGAAAAACAAAATAACAGCTACAAATCATCATAGAGTCTTTGGCCTAAAAGAACTGTTGGACTTTGTGGTCCAACTGCTGCCATTGTGTGTGTGTGTGTGTGTGTGTGTGTGTGTGTGTGTGTGTGTGTGTATGATTGTTTGGGGTTTGGGTTTTGGTAAGAGATTATGTGTCATCTCTTTCAATATTATTTTCTATTTCTCTCTACACACAACACACACACACACACACACACACACACACACTTTTACTGTTTGCTTTTGACAAAGAGCTCAGTGCAGGGGAAGTGTGTGCCCAGACATTGCTTAGTCAAGGCCATGGGTCTCCTCTCTCTGTCCGCAGCTGCCCCAGGTGCTCGGACCACTGCAGTGTGGCTGGAATTGACTCTGGACACCCTTGGAGGATGAGAAGAAGCAAGGAGAAGAGGGAAGGCACATGAGCCCAGACTGCCTCCCACTTTTTCCAATTCTTTCCCTTGCTTAAACCCCTCTAATCGATTTAAGGACATGTGAGGATAGGAAAAAGGAAAGATCACCTCATAGCTGACGTAGGTCTGGCATCCCTGCCTTGGATGACGGGGACAAGACCATCTTGTTGAAAGAGAAGATCAGGAATATCTGGGGCTGAAAATGCTCTCCTAACACATCTCTGCCGTTCCCACCCAACGTTCTTTCTACAGTACTGTTCTTGAAACTTTGTAAATCTTGACTTACAGTAAGAATTTACATCATAGTATGTACCACATAAACACATAAGATGTCTATGTATATAAATAGTTATAAATATATAAATACATACAAAGAGTCAAAACAAAAGGTTTATGAAACAACACACTTACTATGGTATAATAAGGTGAAAACATGACAAAGATAATATAAAAATGATTTTTCTTAAATTGGTGCAGCCACTATGGAGAACAGTATGGAGGTTCCTCAAAAAACTAAAAATAGAGTTGGCATATGATCCAGCAATCCCGCTCCTGGACATATACCCAGACAAAAGTATAATTCGAAAAGATACATGCACCCCAATGTTCATAGCAGCACTATTTACTATAGCCAAGGCATGGAAACAACCTAAATGTCCATCAACAGATGAATGGATAAAGAAGGTGTGTACGTATATACAATGGTACATTACTCAGCCATAAAAAAGAACGAAATAATGCCATTTGCAGTGACATGGATGGACTGAAGATTATCATACTAAGTAAAGTAGGTCAGAAGGAAAAAGACAAACATGATATCACTTATATGTGGAATCTGAAATACAACACAAACGAACATATCTACGAAACAGAAACAGACTCACAGACATAGAGAACAGACTTGTGGTTGCCAAGGAGGAGGTGGGGGAGGGATGGATTGGGAGTTTGGGATTAGCAGATGTAAACTATTATATATAGGATGGGTAAACAACAAGGTCCTACTATATAGCACAGGGAACTATATCCTGTGATAAACCATAATGGAAAAGAATATGAAAAAGAATAATAACTGAGTCACACTGCTGTAGAGCAGAAGTTAACCCAACATTATAAATCAACTAATCTTCAATAAATATTATTTTTAAATGATTTTGCTAAGAACCTGATGCATTTTGATAAACTCTATTCTTCTTTTTCTGTTAAAAAAAAAAAAAGCTGGTCTCAACCCACTAAATTGATTTTCAGTCCACTAATGGGTCATGTTTGAAAACCACTACTCTAAAGTTCTCTCTGATTTCCTACAGTACTTTCATTTGAGGGTATTTGCTTTGGTTCCTCATTTAGGTCCCTTCTGAGCCTCTGAATCTTTTCACATGTACGTTGATTTGGGTGCATTTGCTCGTCCTTACTCAGAGACCTGTGCTTCTCCAGATATGAGGGGTGGAATCGACCCTGAAATTTTCTGCTCACATCTTTCATATGCAGATGGAAGACTGAGGAAGGGCTCAGGTTGACTGGAGCTTTCCCTTGCCAGATGAGAGCTGCTGTGAGCAGCAGGGAGGAAGCCCTAGGGCCAGCCGTCCCAGGAGTGAGGAGAGCTTCTGGATCATTTGGAGAACACGTTTGTGGGAGGTGGTGGAGGGCACCTCCCGTCGACCAGGTAGGGCAGCCCTGTCCTAGCTGCTGTAGCTGTCTACCTGAGAAACATTTCTGGCCCAGATGTGCATGCCAAGTCTCAGCCAGAAGCAAGACCAGTGGAGATCCCCACTCTGGGTGGTCCTCAGCATCTGGGACACGGCACAGAGGCACTGCCAGACTTATGAGCTGCTCCCGTGAAAGGCACACACTCTCTTCCAGCATCTCCAAGTGTGCAAGCATAACAGCTCTCAATGGGCTCTGCCCTTCCACGCAGGCATCCTGCTCCTCCACAAGCCTTCCTCAGCACCCTGCTCTGCATTCTTTCATGCAGACCCCCTTAATCCTTCTTCCATAACTTGCCTAGCTTACAGGACCAACATAGATTTGTCCTTATATAAATTGGGATCCAAGAGAAGAACTTGAAGTAAATTCCTAATTTCAGGCTGCCTTCCTAGCCAAAGTCCAAGCTCTTAGTTTGTTTATTTTGCCTTGGGGGGTATTTTTCTCCCTGCATATAACAGTATGTTGTTATTCACACTGATTTGTGTCTTAGTGTCAAAAACATCTTATATATTAAAATGGGTTGCCAGCCCAAATGGACAATGCAAATATAAGGTGCTATTGTCAGAGTTGGCGTTGTTGTTATGTTGATACTGTTCATTCATTTTTGCAACAGCTATATTCTGAGATTCGTCGTGTGCCAGGCAATGATGATGTAAAGGATGAAGACGTGGTCCTTTACGGCCAGTGAGAGAAGACAGATGCGTACATGGATAATATTCCTAGTGTGGGAAGTTTCATAATAATGGTCTGAACCAAGTGCCACCATCTGAAGTGACTTTATGGATGGTGTCACCAAGGAATCGGCCCCTGAGCTGAGGCTTGAAAGCTGAATGAGGGTTTTCCACGTGGGAAGGAAAGACAGAAGAGTGAGCATTTCCAGCAGACAGAACAACAAGAAAAGGCACAAAGCTCTAAAAGACCCCCCTGTATTCAGGTCAGAGCAGACCTCTTGGCAACACTGGAGTCTAGGTGTAAGCAGGGGGGAAAGGGTCAAATCGCCAATTCAGGTAGCTGAGCAGTCGTGCTTAAGAAATGAAGACACTATCCTGCTAGTGAGTGGCTTTCATTTCAAAGTGCACCCTCCCCACTTCACCTCCAAACCCTGGGGGTGCCCCAGCTGGGGCCCAGAAAGGGGAGTGGGGAGTTTGGCAAGAGAACAGGTCTCAAACTCCTAGCCTGCCTTCAGTCTGAATAATTCTGCTCCAAACTGTTTACACATGAATTTTTATGAAAGATTTCAATTCTAAAAAGGTTTCCATGGATAAAAAGAACTAGAAAACATCTGCTGTAGGTAATTATAATCCAACTCAGATTTTTTTTTTTACCCTGTGGATATATGACCATCTTTGTGTTTAGGAATTAGAAATATTTGTTGAGGCATGTAGCAGAGCAGTTAAAATTGTAGATTTTGGAGTCAGACAGGCTGGGGTTCAGTGCCACTTTCTAGCTGAGTGACCCTGGGCGAGTCACCTCGTTTCGCAGTTTGCGGGGATACACTACCTAACTCAGGGTTGCTGTAAGGCTTGAATGAGATGATGCAGGAAAAGATTTTAGCACAGAGCCAGGGGCAGGAAGAGTGCACAGGAAATGATTGGGTATTAAGTGTGATGAATAAGCATCAGTGGAGGTGAATAAATGAATAGCCGGGGCTTCAAGGAGGGGGCTGGCGCACCCTGATAGCTCATGCCCTCGTCATGCGTGGAATGCAGGAGGTACCCTCAACTGTGGTCAGAAATGTTGACCGCCACTTAATTGCAGGACAAAAAAGAGGACAGAGGAGAGGAAAGGAATGGAGCCCTCCTGTCCTTCCCAGCAGCCTGGAGAAAGGGAAAGAAGCCACAGGGCAGCATCTCGGGCTGCTTGGGGAAGTAAGGAAGGCTTGGTGCACGGCTCCTTTGACGGGCTCTGCCTGAAACGGGACGATTTCACTTGGGAAGAGAAGGAAGTGGATGGGACTTCCTTGGTGGTCCAGCGGTTAGGAATCCGCACTTCCACTGCAGGGGGAGCCGGTTCCATCCCTGGTTGGGGAAGAGCCCGCCTGCTGAGCTGCGTGGCCTAATTAATTAATTCAAATTAAAAAAAAGAGAAGGAAGTGGATGCTGCCCTGTGTCCTCACGGAGCAAGGAATCTGCTGAGTCCTCCGACAACAGAAAGCAAGCAGGTTTATCAACCAAAAGAGCGCCAACCGTGGGACTGAAACCACGCGGAATTAGTCTAAAGCCAGTGGACCCTCGTCTGAAGCAAGTGGAGTGACTGACAGTCTTCCCAAGGCCAGTGGCAGAGCTGCCCACGCGCCGTGCCCGCCTGGGAGAGGGGAAGCCTGGTGAGCAGCGGGGGAGGCCTCCCTCCTCTCCATCCTTCCTTCCGCCCCCTTCCGGATGAGGCCTTGGCTGTTCAGGCGGAAATCCTAGAACCAGAAGCTCCCAGGGCTACAAAGCGAGGACAAGTGACAGCCCTCTCCCCACACCAACCTCCCAAACGGCTTCCTCCCCCCTCCCCTCTGCAACCAAAGGTGGCACCCGATTCCTACCCCAGTGACCGCTTCCCCTCCTGCCCAACCCAGCACAGCCTCCAAACAGGAGCCCAAGTTCCAGCAACCGAGCCCCGTCCCCATGCAGGCCAGAGAAGCCAGCCTCCTGCGTCCGTTAAGTGCCACCAGGTCAGAACCGCTGCCTGAGGGACCTTCTCTCACCCGGGCCCACCTACCTCTCTGCTCACAGCCCCTGGGGCTGCCCCCTCCTTGGCTTTGCTCTCCAACTGCCCAGCCGGGACCACGGAACCATTTATCCCGGGAAAGCCAGGGCCCGGGCCTGGGTCAGACCTGGCAAAGAATGAGAAATGGATGCTCCTTTCTCACTCAGAGGCTGATCTCAAATCGGATCTCAGGCTCTGATAGCTAGGAGGCTGTGAGTCAGACAATGCTCTCACAACCTGCTCTGGACAGGTGACTCAGGGCAAATGTGTCCAACCTGGCATCGGCTCACTTGGAGACTCCCGACCTGAGCCATCTGACTTCTCTGTGTGAAGAAGCTGGGTCCAAAAAGGCCGGGCTGCCAGCGCTGGGAAGCTCGGCTCAGGACAAAGTCCACCATCTGCTGGGCTGGCAGAGAACACCCAGGAGGCCAGCGCCACCCAGAACACTAGAGCCCAGCGAGGCTCCTCGTTGGGGTCCCAGATGACCCCTGCCTTCCTTGGATAACCTGGAAGTGGCTGGGAGGGCAGGAAGGTAACAAACACTACTCAGTGCCTCGAAAGGGCCTGGCATGACGTCAGCTCACACTATCTCGCCGTCGATCTTGTAAATATTACCACACTCATTTTACAGGTGAAAAGGTCACTGCACAGAGATTCACTGAGCACCTACTATGTGCCAGACCTGGTGACCCTGGGTCATAGCCCACTACTGGTTCAGCAAAATCCAGCACCTTCCCAGAGGTCACCTAGCTAGCAAGGTATCACGTCAGGAGTGTAATAAAGATCCACCCGACTCCAAAGCCCAAGCTGTTTTCATGGCATCACACTATGCCAGGCTGTCCTTAAAATAAGAAACTGGCTCTCAGGAGCCAGTCTGGTCCCCAAGCCAGTTGTGGGCATCAAAAGGGATGCCTCCAGGAAATCACTGGAAAAAAATAAGTTATGTAACAAGTTTGAGCCCATAGAAACTTCTGCTAGAAATGCAAATTCTCAGGCTGCACCTAGTCCTCCGGAATCAGAAACTCTGGGGGTCGGGCCTGGCACTCTGCTTTTGCAAGCCCTCCAGAATCATCTGGTGCCTGCTCAAGATTGAGAACCGAGGACTTCACTTACGTAGAGCATGTTGAGAACCACGGCACAAAGGGACAAGGCACTCTGTGTGTCCTATCAGGATTCTCATTGCATGACCAGAGTGCTTTTCCCCCGCATGTCCCCTTGGAGAGCCTGATCTAAGGGTGACATTTAACCCGTCTGCCCCGTGATGACCATCCCACACATCTCTCCTAAACGCGGTCTCTGTGAGCTGTTTGTACGCGCCGGGCTGGGACTTCTGTGCGGCCCTCTCTCCTAACAGATGGAATACTTTCCTCTGCTCACCAGCAAATGTTTCAGGGCTGACCGGGGGCTTTGATGAGGGTGTAGGTGCAACTCGTAGGAAGCCCCTGGAATTCCATGCCAGGCTTTGGAGATCCAGCCGCTACTGTGGGAACAAGGCCCACGGTCACAAGGGAGGCCCTTTGGGGATAAAGCTGCCTTTGTCAGTGGGTGTGGGGGGCAGTTCCACACGGCAGGGCTGAGCCTGGGGCGCAGTGGAGTAACTTCTAAAGTGCAGAAAGCCTGGGCCTCGGTCAGCGTGGCCTGCTCTGCTCACAGCCGCAGTGTAGTCAAGGCTGGGGCCCAGGGATCAACTGCCCAGGCTGTTTCACTGTCAGAAAGGCTGGGGGGCGATCTGGGAGCCCAGGTGTGAGGAGGCCAGCCCTGCCCTTCCCAGATCCCACAGCCTCCCTGCTGCACCTTGTCACCTGTACCTGAAGCCACTCCCCGCCTCTCCATTTTTTTTTAACATCTTTATTGGAGTATAATTGCTTTACAATGGTGTGTTAGTTTCTGCTGTATAACAGAGTGAATCAGCTCTACATATACATATATCCCCATATCCCCTCCCTCTTGCGTCTCCCTCCCACCCTCCCTATCCCACCCCTCTAGGTGGTCACAAAGCACCGAGCTGATCTCCCTGTGCCATGCGGCTGCTTCCCACTAGCTATCTGTTTTACGTACGTTTGGTAGTGCATATATGTCCATGCCACTCTCTCACTTCGTCCCAGCTTACCCTTCCCCCTCCCCGTTTCCTCAAGTCCATTCTCTAGTAGGTCTGCCTCCTTATTCCTGTCCTGCCCCTAGGTTCTTCATGACCTTTTTTTTTTTTTTTAGATTCCGTATATATATGTTAGCATACGGTATTTGTTTTTCTCTTTCTGACTTACTTAACTCTGTATGACAGACTCTAGGTCCATCCGCCTCACTACAAATAACTCAGTTTTGTTTCTTTTTATGGCTGAGTAATATTCCAGTGTATATATGTGCCACATATACAGTGGAATATTACTCTCCATTTTTTTTAAGTCTTTATTGAATTTGTTACAATATTGCTTCTGTTTTATGTTTTGTTTTTTTGGCCCTGAGGCATGTGGGATCCCAGCTCCCTGACCAGGGATCGAACCCACACCCCCTGCATTGGAAGGTGAAGTCTCAACCACTGGACCACCAGGGAAGTCCCCTGCCTCTCCATTTTCAGATGATACATGCTTGCTCACTCTCCGAAGGTGAATTCATTCCTACCCAGACCTTTACCGACACAGGGTGGTTTCCCTCGTGGTGGAGACTGTATCATAACAGTGCCCTCCAGGACCTCTTCCAGAAAAAGGAGTCTTCCCTTTGCGCCCTGACAGTCTCCATAGGCGAGCTCATTTCGTGCCTGAAGAAAGGGGGGAAGATGCAGCTGGGAGAGCCCCAACTGGGTGAGAAATGGGGCCCGCCAGAGCTACATGCCAAGCTCGGCCAAGGTCTTCCTATGGGATCTGGTCACGTCTCAGCTTTGGTTTACTCATCTGACAAATGGAATTAAAAACGCCCACCACGGGACTTTCCTGGTGGCATAGTGGTTAAGGATCCTCCTGCCAATGCAGGGGACACAGGTTCCATCCCTGGTCCGGGAGGATCCCACATGCCGCGGAGCAACTAAGCCCGTGAGACGCAACTACTGAGCCTGCGCTCTAGAGACCGCATGCCGCAGCTACTGAGCCCGAGCACCTAGAGCCCATGCTCCGCAACAAGAGAAGCCACCACGATGAGAAGCCCGCGCACCGCATCGAAGAGCAGCCCCCACTCGCCACAACTAGAGAAAGCCCTCGCGCAGCAACGAAGACCCAATGCAGCCAAAGAATAAAAAGTAAAAAATAAAAAACTCCCACCGCAGGGTGTTAGAGGGAAGGAGACAACAGGAGAGGGAGCCCCTGAGAACAGCTCTGCAAATTCTAGCTGTTAGAAGTAACCACGTGCTTTTGTTTTGTTTTTGCAATACAAGACACCAAGGAGATTGAGAGTTTGGGCAAACGTCTCCCTCACCTTGGCACCTTCATGCATCTGTCACAGCTCACTGTGTGCTTTAAATGAATTAAAACATCACTCTCTGATAATTATTCTTGTATCTACTTCTTTAGGGAAATGGTTCAAGTTTCCATCAAAATAATTTCGATTACCCATGGATTTCTTCATTAATGTTGTTTTCAACACAGATATTGTAAAAATGTGATAACATAGCAAGTATATTGCAAAAATGTAATAAAGTATCTAAAAATGTTTCATAAATTATCAAACAGTAAAAACATAAAAAAAGAAATAACCATGTGCTCTTTGCAGCATTATCTGTTTTGCCTTTGCATGAAAATCAATCAAAATTCACCTCCATGTGATCTCCCCACGTACTCGCACACGTGTGCACACACACACACACGCATCTCCACTCTCAATTATATAAAGAAGGGCTATCATATGCAGATAACTTTTTGTGTACTAGACATTCTGATGAGCGCTTTATTTGGTTTTATCCTCTCACTAACTCCATGAAGTACGTAGTATTTTTATACCCATTTTAGAGGTGGAGCGACTAGGACAAGCTGCTTGCCTTTCTGGGACGCACAGCTGCTGGTGTGAGATCAGCCTCACAGCCCCTGGACGTAGCCACAGTCCAAGCTGCCTGCGAGGTCTGGGAGGAAGTGGACATTCCAGGGGAAAGGCCACTCACTGTGTTGGTTCTTCCAGCTCATGGAGCCCAGAAATCTTTTTACCAAGGGATTCTGAGGCTTGCTAAAGTTTCATAACCAATGACCTAAACTAGAATACATAGAGCGTGTTGGAAATCATGGCATAAAGTGACAAGACACTTCTGCATGTCCCATCAGGATTGGATTAGTGCCATGTGATCAGGAGACCTTTCCTGCATCGTGTCCCCCTGGTGAGCCAGCATATTATGGGATTATACCAAGAGTTCTATTTATACGGTGATGTTTTCTTTTTTTTTTTAAGTATGTCTATACTTTCTTCTGATACATTTCCCCCCATCTTTTTTTTTCAAGTACAAAAGTAATACATGTTTGCTGTAGAAAGTCAGAATAGTCAGAAGGCAAAAGGAAAAGTGCTTTCTTTTTAAAACACCACAACGGGGTCATCTATTCTGATCAAATAGCAGCAAGATAAAGAGGGCAGGGATTGGAGTCAGAGCAGGTTTGAGACCCCAGCAGCAAGATAAAGAGGGCAGGGATTGGAGTCAGAGCAGGTTTGAGACCCCAGCTCCTGCACAAGCCAGCTCTGCCAACTGAGGCAGGTCCCTTGTACCTTTCTGAGCCTCATTTTCCTCATCCATAAAATGGGAACAATAATCCAACAAACTGACCTGCCTGCTCCGAGTTCTGAGAAGGAGTATCTAGTATTCTTTGAAAATCCTCAGGGATTCCTTATGCTGTGAACTTTAGGTCATGAGAACTGTACGGTCATGATGCAGAATACAATTGAACAGTTCCAAATAGAAATGGAACACCATAATATAATGATAATATATCCTCCACCTATTTAGCACTTTCAACTTACATCACACAAGGTTGAGGGCAGGACTCTACCGTTTCATCATCCACCCTCGTTTATGGACGCAGACACTGAGGCCCAGGGAAGTTGCACGGCCATCGCCAAGGTCAGGCAGTCAGGAACTGCTGGTCTCCTGACCGCTCCTCCAGAGCTCTTCCTTTCTTCCCGCCACCCTACACTACATGCAGATTCAAACCAAAGGTTCTGCTTTATATGACAAGTCTAGCTGACTTCCTTATAGACCATGTTGCTCTTCCTCTGGCCTCCCTGTCTCTCACTGCGTCCACTCTGGGCTTGTATCCTTTCAAAGTAATATTTCATCACTAATACACTCTACGATTCTAACAAGCCACTGCATCCAGTCCCACTGGCTTGAACGAGCAGCCCATGTGCCAACAACTCCCAAATTCCCATCCCAGCCTTGGACTTTCCTCTGGGTTCTAAACTCTTTTTTTCCTACCATCTGCTTAACATGTCCTCTGACAGTTTAACAGGTATTTCAGAATTTATGCCATCAAACGGTACTCTTGATTTCCCCCAGTAAAATCTATTCCTCCCAGGCTTCCATATTTTGGTAGCTGTTATCATCACCCACTCATTTGCACAAGCAAAACAAACAAACAAAACAAAACCGTATCAAGGAGTTAGGAACACAGGCTCTGAAGCCAGCATTCCTGGATTCATGTCTCGCGTCTGTCCCTGGCCAGGTGCGTAATTACGGGCAAGAAGGGGCACCTCTCTGTGGACTGGCTTACCCATCCATTGGACGGTTCTTGCGCTAGGACCTACCTCACAGGGTTGCTGTAAGACTAAATGTGGTAATGACTGTAAAGCTCTCAGGTAAGTGCCTGCCAGGATAAGCCCTCCGATCTGGATTCCTCCTTCTCTCTGATTCTCTCGTGATTCGCCCCTTCTCTCTCCTCCTTCTCTCTTCTCACATCACATCCAATTGATCAGCAATTCCCATTGGCCCTACCAGAAGATATCCCAAATTCATCCTCTTCTCTTCATCTTCACTGCCACCGTCCTGACGTGACCACCTTTCCCTCTTGCCCGATTACCACACTTACCTTTCTCACTGGGCCTCCATAATCCATTTCCACACAATAACCAGGTAGGTTTTTTGAAAATATAAAACGGATCTGGCACTCACCTACATAAAACCCTCCTAGGACTTTGCACTGCTTTTTGAAACAATTTTTTTTTATTTAAAAAAAAAAGGATTTTTTTTTATTTAAAAAAAAAGGATTTTTTTTTTTTTTTAGAGCAGTGTTAAGTTTACAGAAAAATTGCACAGAAAGTACAGTGTTCCCGTATGCTCCACTCGCGGTCTCTCCTATTATTAACATCCTGCATTAATGTGGCACATTCTTACAATTGATAAATCAATACTGAGACATTGTGATTAACTAAATTCCACAGGTCACATCAGGGTTCGCTCTCTGGGTTGCATATTCTATGGGCTTTGACAAATGCATAACATCATGTATCTACCATTATGGTGTCATGCAGAGCAGTGTGCCATTGCCCTTAAAAGCCCTGGGGCCCACCCATTACTCCTCCCCAAGGCTTTACATTGCTTTTGCAAAATAAAGTCCAAATTCTTTACCGCATCGGGAAAGACTTACATGATCTTGCCCCTCTTAGTCTTCCTTTTCCTGAACAAGCCAAGCCCATGTCACTCTAAGGCTTTTGTCCAAGCTGTTTCCTCTTCCAGGAATTTCCCACTTCCAGATCTTCCTATGGCTGTCTCCTTCCTGCCTTGATATCCTAAACGTGGCCTTTCCTCTCCACCCAGTCTACGCTAGGCCCCAGCTACTCCCCATCACGTCTCCTTTTGTTCATAGAACTCATCTCCATCTGAAGGTGTCTTGTAGTCTATTCGGTCTCTAGTCTGTACCTCTGTGCCCCATCTACAGTCAAGCACCCCAAACAGGAATTCACCAGCTTTATTCACTGCAGGGTCTCCAGCCCTAGGACGTGCCTGGTCCAGAAGGGCTCAGTAAACACTTACTGAACGAATCAACCCCAAACAGAATGAATAAATAAGTGACTAATGCCATGTAATGCGCTTCTACACTCGTTTGTATTTTAGCATTTACAGAGAGCTCTGGCAGACATTTTCTTCATCTAATTTATATGATTAGGCCCAGATTTTTTTTTTTTTTTTTTTTTTTGGAGCACAGGCTCCGGACGCGCAGGCTCAGCGGCCATGGCTCACGGGCCCAGCCGCTCCGCGGCATGCGGGATCTTCCCGGACCGGGGCACGAACCCGCGTCCCCCGCATCGGCAGGCGGGCTCTCAACCACTGCGCCACCAGGGAAGCCCATAGGCCCAGATTTAGATGGAACTTAAAAAACGTATTCACACCCTCTCTCCTAGTTTCTCAAGGTCACTGATGGGGACAGAGTGAGAATGTTCTTTGCAAGGGAAAAGAGTTCATTTATGAGAGCACCAATAAGCCTTTGGATTGGACAAGCAGAGTCACTTGGTTTCATTCATAGCTGTGGGATGAAGAAAAACACTTGGAGATACAGAACCTTGACTGCTGAATAATAGTAACAACTTCCCTGGCAGTCCACTGGTGAGACTCTGAGCTTCCACTGCAGGGGGCACAGGTTCGATCTCTGGCCAGGGAACTAAAATCCCTCATGCCCTGTGGTGTGGACAAAAATAGTAATAATAATAATGATAGTAACAACCGTCATTTGTGCAGCACTTGCTGTGAGCCAGACACGGCACTAAGTACTGACAACACAGCATCTATCTCCCAACTCTAATCGTAGGGTTGGTGCCATTCCTTATCCCTATTTTCCAGACGAGGAAGGGAGAAAGAGGAAGCACAGGCCCTTAAAACGGCTTTCCCAAGGCACGGAGCCAGCCTTTGAACCCAAGGTTATCCGACAACAAAGTCCAGGCAATCCTGGCCCTTGGAATAAACGTTGAATAAATAGACGGTGCCAAGTTGAGCAATCTGGAGATCCCTACCCATCCCCGGCAGTGCAGTCACATGGGTGGGAGGTTGAGAAAAGGTTAAACACCAAAGCAGGAGGGAAGGATTGGTGTCTGGGTGGTGCTTTTTCAAGGCCAAGATCAGGATGGTTTGCACAGGCCACAAGAAAAGGCCAGGTATTAAAGAATGACACACCCAGGGGGAGGAGAGGGCGCTGGGGATGTTTCCACTCGGTAAGATTTTGGCAGGAGCCGTGTGTTCGGTCCAAGGGTGTAGAGACAGTCAAGTGCCCCGTCTTTTCTGGTTCTTACCGGATGCCGAGCTCCCCGAGCCGGGGCGCGGGAGGGGGTGGGGGGGGGTGCCGGGCCCGCCCCCCGCCCCAGAGCGTGTTCACGCAGGGCAAGGGGCGGGCCGAGGTGGGGCAAGGCTGGCCAGCCGCGGAGGCTGCCAGTCCCCCTCCTGCAGTTATCTGAGGAATGCCGCTTCCTGCCTTGCATCGGAAAGCAGCATTTTTAAATTTGAAGAAATTCCTGCTTTCTTTTCTTCATTTGTTATTGTCGTGACATGACTGACTCAATAAGTAAAAATTTGCAGTCCCTGCCCGAGGTCGCAGACTCGTCTCCCTTGGCTTGAAGTTCCTCCAGACTCTTCGTGCCTTCTCCCACCTCCGCGCCTCGGCGGCACACACTGCGCTTTCTAACTCCCAGAGCCCCTGCTTCCCTGCCAGCTCTCCTGTGTTTTTCAAGGTTTGGCTCAGAGTCATCTCCTCCAGGAAGTCTTCCCTGACACCTCCCTCCCAACTCACTGATGGAATTAGGAGCTGCCCTTCTTTTGGGGTTGGGGGGGGGGGCGGGCGGGGACGGTGGAGAGGAGAATGCAATTTCTTTTTTTTTTAATTAATTTTTATTGGCGTTTAGCTGCTTTACAGTGTTGTGTTAGTTTCTGCTGTACAGCAAAGTGAATCAGCCATACGTATACTCATATCCCCTCTTTTTTGATTTCCTTCCCATTTAGGTCACCACGGTGCATTGAGTAGAGTTCCCGGTGCTATGCAGTAGGTCCTCATTAGTTATTTATTTTATACATGGTATCAAGAGTGTATATGTGTCGATCCCAATCTCCCAATTCCTCCCACACCCCACGTTTCCTCCTTGGTATCCATATGTTTATTCTCTACGTCTCTATTTCTGCTTTGCAAATAAGATCATCTGTACCCTTTTTCTAGATTCCACATATATGCGTTAATATACGATATTTGTTTTTCTCTTTCTGACTTACTTCACTCTGTATGACACTCTCTAGGTCCATTTACATCTCTACCAATGACCCAATTTCGTTCTTTTTTATGGCTGAGTAGTATTCCATTGTATATATGTACCACATATAGCCAGGACATGGAAGCAGCCTAAATGTCCATCAACAGATGAATGGATAAAGGAGCTGGCCTTCTGTCCACTCAAAGCTCTCTCATCTGGGTCTGACCCGGTAACTGTGAGATCCTTGATGCCAGGGACTGTGTCTCCTCCCTCTCTCTCTCTCTCTCTCTCTCTCTCTCTCTTTCTCTCTCTCTCTCTCTCTCTCTTGCCCTACCCAGTCCCTGGCACAAAGTGGATGTTAAATACCTGTTAGAGGAAGAGATGAGAAGAAGAAAAGAAACAGGGCAAAAAGGCAGGAGGGAGGAGGGAGAGAGGGATCTCTGTAGTCAGATGCATAGCCGCAGATATAATATAGACGTAGAGACAGACGGATATAACTGACTGCATGCCCAGGTATGGATATGAGCATCACCGCAGGGTATGTGCAGGAAGAGCACTGGTCCAGGAGTCCAGAGGCCTGAGCTCTTACCACGAGGCTGCTGCTGGCTGGCTGTGTGACCTGGGATAAGCCACGCCCCCTTCTGAGTTGCAGATGTCTCCTTTGTAACATGTGCAATTATAAGACTTAAATAAGAATGCTGTCACTGCCTGACGTGTGGTGGTGTTTCCACAAGTATCAGCGCTGCCTTCCTTCAACAGCACTCCGCCCGCGATGCCCCAGACACCATCCACAGTGGGAAGGACGGAATGCAGTGTGCAGGAGCCAGAAGTCCCTGCGTCTGGACCCTCTCCATTTCCATCTCATTCCATCACAGCTGCTCAGACACTCGAATGGTATCCGCCCTACACTGCGTGGTACCCATTTTGGTTGCTTCTGTGTCCATTTTCCCAGTGACAGATGCACGTACTGGCTCCAATTCCTGGACCTGTCTGGACTGCATCAGGAAATATAAGGCAGCCCCAGTGAAAACAGCTTGGTCCCTATCACCCTGACCCCGTGGGGACCCCCCGGTGAGGCCCTAGGACACCCGAGTATATACAGAGCCTTGGCATGGCTCTCCCCACCACCCAAGGGTCCATTTCCCACGAAAGGGCACCTGCTCCATCTCCTCCATCCTGGCCTGTGCCTAAACCCCCTGACAGACCCCGGAGCCCCAACCTAAGCCCATGCCCAGTCTGCACCACTAACTATATCTGCTTCCCCTCAGCCCCGCAAAACCTTCTGCTTGGTGTTGTTCCCTTCTCCCAAAACCCCAGCCAAACTCTGCACTTGAGCCCATTGTGAGGCCTCCCCAGCAGACTTGGGGGCCTTTACCACCAAGGGCTCTGCCCTCAGGGCCAAAGCAGGACAAAGCAGTTTCTGTACTTTATTAAACCAGGCCCTTAAATCTAGTGACATGTTATATATTATTAGGAAAAACTGAAAGCAACTGAGAAGGGGCATGGAAGAGCTTTCTGGGGTGAGAATAATGTTCCCACCATGCTAAGAGTTTGTCTTACACAGGTGTATCTATTTGTCAAAATTAATCGAATGGTACACATAAGATATGTACATTTCACTGTGTGTAAATTTTACCTAAAAGAAGAGTATGGGCTTCCCTGGTGGCGCAGTGGTTGCACGTCCGCCTGCCGATGCAGGGGAACCGGGTTCGCGCCCCGGTCTGGGAGGATCCCACATGCCGCGGCGCGGCTGGGCCCGTGGGCCATGGCCGCTGGGCCTGCGCG
>NC_041224.1:39794207-39825313 GCF_002837175.3 Physeter macrocephalus | reverse complement strand
CGGAGGGAGGCCCGCATACCACAAAAAAAAAAAAAAAAAAAAAAAAAAGAAGAGTAGTGGTCAAACCCTGAACTTGATTTAATTACATACATGCTGAACTGTTTAGAAGTGAAGTGCAGTGGTGCCTGAAACTTATTTGGAAATGTATTCAAAAAATAAGACGGATGCATGGGTGGATGGATAGAGGGGTGGATGGTCATGTGAGAAGGCAAATGAAGTGTTACTTGTGGAAGCTAGATAGTGGGTATGTGCTTGTTGACTACAGTTCTTTCCACCTTCCTGTATGTTTGAACGTTTTTAATAATAAGATTTTGGAAAAGATACAACTGAAAGCAAGCTAAAGAGTCGATAATGTGGGGGCCATAATGGTGATGGTTCTGAAAACTTTGCAGGAACTGAGAACCCTAACCCCAAGTGGAAACATCAGCCGGGAATCAGTCTGTATGTACCTCAGGATCACTATTGTTATTTTTCAGCCACATGCTAAGAACTCAAGCTTTAGAATGAAACAAACCTGCCCTGGGTTCAAATCTCAGTTCTGCCACTCACCATTTGGATAAGCTCCCCAGGCCTCATTTTTGCTTACCTGTACGATAAAGACAAGGCATCGGCCTCATAGGGTTGTGGGGGGAAGATGCAGTGAGTCAGTGCCCATCAGGGTCCTAAATCAGCGCCTGGTGCTGAAAGCGCCCAGGTGGAGGGAGGTGCCAGTATTTGCAGAGAGATTTCCAGGAGGCACCCTCGGGGGTTGGCCACCAGATGTGGGGACCAGAGAGAACCGGCTGACACACGGAGAGAGGGCTGTTGAGACCTGGCCTCACCAGCAAAATCTCTTTTCCCCTGAGCTAACAAGTCACCAGGATGGTTTTTTTAAAGATTCTGCAAGGAAAACAGACTGGATGGAAGGATGCTTACAAAGCTCACAGTGACAAAGTTAAGCTCGTAAGATTTGAGACAGTTCTCTTTTCTCATCCTTATTCTTCGGCATGCTGTTCTCTTTACCTAGAGCTTGCTTCCCTACCTCTGCACCTGACCTCACTCCCACACACCTGCACACAGCTCAAAGGACACCTCCTCAGGGAGGCCCGCCCTGCCCACTAGACTAGGCCGGTTCCCTGGTTAGAGCCTCTCATTGCAACGAACCCTCTTTGGTCTGTCATACAGAGTGAAGTCAGTCAGAAAGAGAAAAACAAATATTGTAAATTAACGCATATGTGTGTGGAATCTAGAAAAAATGGTGCAGATGAACTTATCTGCAAAGCAGAAATAGAGACACAGACGTAGAGAACAAACATATGGACACCAAGGGGGGAAAGTGGGGGTGGGATGGATTGGGAGATTGGGACTGACATATATACGCTACTATGTATAAAATAGATAACTAAGGAGAACCTATTGTATAGCACAGGGATCTCTACTCAGTGCTCTGTGGTGACCTAAATGGGAAGGAAATCCACAAAAGAGGGAATATGTGTATATGTGTGGCTGATTCACTTTGCTGTACAGCAGAAACTAACACAACATTGTAAAGCAACTATTCTCCAAAAAGAAAAAAAAACTAACCCTCGTGTCATTATATTGATGTTTGTATGATTGTTTATCTCAAGTCTCCCATCAGATCATCAGAGCCCAGCACGATGCCTGAAGCACAGACTGCTCTAAATAAATAATCTGTTGAGAATGAATTCCAAGTGTTTGAGAAAGTGACTTCACTCTTTGTAGATTGAAAAATAAATAGAAAATTGGTGGTGGGGTGGGAAAGGCAATAAAATAAAGCCAGCTACATCCATGCCTGTCCCAGGCAACATTATATACCTCTTTACCATTAAAGATGGATGGCAGCGTCCAATGTGGTTTTACTTTGTTTTGGGGAGAGGAGCGGGGGTGAGGCGGGAGAAAGCATACAGCAGAATTCTCCTCAAACCCCACCCCCTGCCCTCCAGCCCTACACAGACCCTCCCTCTGCATCTCACAGGCCCGGCCCCTCCCTGCTGACAGCTGGCCATGGGGACTCACAAGGGCCCCCAGGTATCTTGATTCCATTTTCTGCCGAAAGGAACGGAGGCACCTGTGGAGGAGATCACGTGACCCGACTATTGCTGGGGGTACAACCAACCACCCTGTCACATGCTCAGAATCTGCACGTGGGGAAAGGCAGCGCTGGAAGGGTTCTTAGAGACCGTCTCTCCTTAACCACCTTACAGACGGTGACAGTGAGTCCTGGATACGGGAAGGGGCTTATCCAAGGTCAGAATACTGTGTAAGAATGTAACTGAACAGGTGTCCGTGCAGTGAACCCCCAACCTTCCAGCTGCTGAACTCAGAGGAAAGAAGGGACTTGATCACCGTCAAGGAGTGATGCTGTGGGTTGTTGCCCCAGGACTGAGTACTCATTCCCACAGCTGGCACACAGGTTGCCTGGGACAGCTCAGAGAGGAACCTCTCTCCAGGACTTACCCTCAGCTGAAGGCAGCGGCCTCTCCCCAGGGCAGCCCACATGCAGTGATGGGTCATTGCAAGGGTACCAAGCCCCATGGGATCGGCTGGATTGGCTGAGGCTTGTGTTGGAGCAGGATCACAGCCCAGCTCCTCCCTTTGTCCAGTTCTGCTTCCCTCACCCCTCCCAGGTGCCCAGGGACACTCTCCAGTGAACTTCCCACACACACCAGGGAAACCCAACCAAAGATGGTGATGCAGCCAGGGACAGGAAGTGGCAGGACCCCATGGAAACAAAAATGAATAAAATGGTTTCAGCAAACATCAAGCACCTACTAAATACCAGGTCAAGTCCAGTCCTCAAAGATTCCCCAGTGTAAGAAAATGCATCCTGTACTTTATCTCTGAAGCTTGGCCCACCTTCTGCAAGAGAGGAAGGCCATGGCCACTTGGGACCCTCGAGAACTCCTTCTTTCATCCCCAAGGGCTGGGTGCTCTGTGAGGGTTCCTGTGTCACGTTTTATGACCCCTGTTTTGCAGAGGAGGAAACTGAGCCATAGCGAGGTTAAATACCTTTCCCCACACCAACTAGCCTGTTCATCTCAGAGCCAAGATTCCATCCCCGGTAGCCAGACCCCACAGCCCGGGTTCTTGGCCCCTGTGCTCCACTGCCTTTCTTCCGAATTCAGAGAATTCATTCACAGAACCTAACCGGATGGATCCCAGGGTTCTAGCCATCTCTATCATATCTTCCTGGAGCAGAAAAAGTCAGAATGTGCCTTTGACTTGCCTTGCTCTCCTTTTTAAAGAAAACCACGTGTTTCTTCTCTTATGCCAAAGTTACGACAGAGCTGAAGTTTTGCCAAGTGTTGACTTTAAAAGCTGGGCTGAGGGGTTAAAAGCCTTTTCCCTGATGCCTGTTTGTTTATGCTTCTGGAGCAAAAGAAGGAGGTTGTCATAAGAAATGATCCGATCCACGGGGCTGTACCTGCAGCAAGGCGGGGAGTCTGGCCAGGGTACCTGGCGCCCCTCCCAGGGCTCAGATCCATGAGGCTCAGGGGGCCCCCTGCTCCGGAGACCTGCTCCCCGGTCTCCCCCGGGTGCTGAGCAGCTCTCCCTTCTGTTTTGCCTCCTGCTAGAAGCGGAGCCCAGCCATGGGGGCCCTGACAGCTTTGGGCATTTAGATATTGATATCCCTACCCCTGAGCATTGCCAGGACCACTCACAGAGGAAGAATGGGCAGATAGAAAGCAGCTGCCCTGGCCAGGGCTCACCCTCATCCCCCTTGGGGGTCCTGTGATACACCCACCTCTCACCCCTCCGCCAAGCAGCCTAGTAAGCGTTCAGCCAGCCTCTGTGAGGACAACGCAGACAGACTGGGAGGGTCTGTGTCCCGCTGCACCACACACGTGCACACTCACCACACCACACGGCATAACCAAAATTATGCTTCCCTAGGTTTCCACCCCTCGGAGAGGGTGACCAAAAAAAAAAGTCAAACCCTCCATCCCCACCTCCCCGTGAAGCCCCTGAGAAGCAGCCTCACTCACCATTCTCCCTCCCAGGGAAGAGTCTCTTCTGCAAACTCATGACGGGGGCTCCAGGGATGAGGCAGCGCTGTGACCGGTCCCTTCTGAGTATAATTGATTCACTTTGTTATAAAGCAGAAACTAACACACGATTGTAAAGCGATTATACTCCAATAAAGATGTTTAAAAAAAAAAAAGAAGAAGAAGAAGTCGCCGGGGATCAACGGCGGCTTCTAGGGCTGGGAGTATTTGAATGGGAGTTAAAATTACAAAGTAACTCCTCGTTAGAACTGTTTTTCCTCGGCAGGGAGGGAGGGAAAAAAATCCCTTTCCCTCTGCCAGCAAATCTTGAACATCTCAAAACGGTCGCTTCCAACTCCTGCCCTCCTTGCGAAGCAAATGTGTAGAAGGCGATGTTATTTCACTGAATCAAGCCCTCAGATCGTAAGCCTTTTCCGGTACCACAAACAGAAATGTAAAACCTCAAACTTTCCCTTGGCCTCGGAGCCTGTCGTGAGCGGGCAGAACACAACGCTTTCAGAGATCGAACGTATGGGAAATGTGCTAAAGTTGTTAGATCATCCCAAGCCCTCAACGCGGCATTCCCCGCCCCCACATCTTTTTTTCTTTTTAATGGGTTCTGGTGTGTTTATGTAATTGCGAAGGACAAACACAACACCTCCAGTCCTTTTGCCCAAAGTCGAAGTGATTCATTTTCTCCTTTACACACGCCGCACACAAACACAGTGCCTGTTTAATCCAAGTGAAAACGCCTTTCATAAAATCTGCAAAGGGCTGGGGCAGAGAGAGGCATGGTGAATGCAGCCTGTGTCCTGAGAAGGGCAGTTGGGCTTGGGGGAAGGTGGAGGCTGACTCTAATCAAGACAAACAGAAGACGCTCTGACTCCCGCCCATGTCGGGACAAGGAGGGATGAAAGAAAAGTGGGCTCAAGCCCTGGGTAAGTGGGCTGTAAAACGGTTGCAGCCTGCTCTACCCAACTTCCCCTTGCTAGCCTTCCCATACCAGGGGGATTTATTTTTAGACTTGGACAAGATGTACTATTATTTTAAAAGACCAGTTTGATTGCTGGGTTAAATAAATCCTTGGATTTCCCCCACCAAAAAGACCAAAAGAATATACAATAAGTGGGCAAAGACTCAGGGCTGCAAGCTGCAGAAGAATGTGACGGTTTTCAGGACGCAGCAATGTGAGAGCAGACTGAAGGAAAAGGCTGCTCTGTTTGACAGAGAGGGAAAAAGTCACCAGGGAGGCAAGTGTGACAGAGCCTGGTCCAGTTCCTGGGTTACCTGTCCCCTGCCAAGTGGCCCAGGTCTTCCAGGGATGGGCCCCTGCCATGGCTGCCTCTGGCCCCTCGACCAATGTCACTCTCACCATTCATAGTCTCGAATCACCGTCACTTGATCAAAGCACCTCCAGGTCACTGTGACCACTCTACCCCTCCCCCACCTCCTCACCCCTCACATCCCTTAAATAATCATTTCTCAGGGCAGTGCTGCAGGGTGCCAGAAAAACCTCTGCTATCAGCACCTGGAGTCAGAACAGCTCCCCGAGAGTCATCCTTACCCCAGGATGAGGCTTGGGATCCAGAGCTGGCACTTCTCTGCTGCTTGCTCTACTTTGCTCTGAATAACCACCTAACTGCCTAGGTCATGAACCTGCAGGATGCTGCAGCTATACTATGCATGCAGAACTATGAGGGCCAGAAACGGGCCTTGCATTCTAGTGATACCCAGTAGCAGCAACAATGGGAAGCCGGCTAGATAAATAGGGGAATACTTTGCAGAAATTAAAATGATGTAATAAAGTAAGATTTATTGTCATAGAAAGATATCTGCTTTACATTTTCAAGTGAATTAAATCAGGGTACAAACACAGGTTGTGTAGTATGATCCATATACATGAAACAAGATTAAATTTGGAGACCTAAAATTGAGGGATTTCTTTTTTCTTCATGAGATTCCCAACATCCATTGAGCTTTCCAATATCCATTATGTTATCCCCACAGGTCAATGAACAGCAATAGCTTCCAATCTGTATCACCTATAAGATGATAGAAACATTTTTAAATTAAAAAAAAATTGTTTTTTTAAGTCAAGTCATTGGCTTTGGAACTCCTAAGTAGACTTTGTTAAATCAATAACAAAAACTATACTTTTGAAAGTCATAGCTTTTGATCATATGAAGTAAGCCTTTGACAAAGGAGTTATTATTTGACTGGTAAGCAGAATAATTGTCCCTCCAAAGGTGTCCACATGCTGTTCTCACGGACCTGTGAACTTGTTATGTTACATGCAAGGGGGAATTAAGGTTGCAGATGGAATTAAGTTTACTAATCAGATGAGTTTAAAATAAAGGGATTATCCCGGATTGTCCAGGTGGGCCCAATAAAATCACAAGGGTCCTTAAAAGTGGGAGAGGGAGGCAGAGGAGGAGGTCCGAGTAAGAGAGAGTCTTGAAGAAGCTACACTGCTGTCTTTGATGATGGAGAAGGGGGCTACAAGCCAAGGATGTAGGCAGCCTCCAGAAGCTAGAAAAGGTAAGGGAAAGGATTCTCCCCTCCAGTCTCCAGAAAGGAATGTTAACTCTGCCAACACTTTTGATTTTAGCCCAGGGAGACCCATTTTGGACTTTTGACCTCCAGAACTACATAAGATACTTTGTATTGTTTTAAGCTCCTAATTTTGTGGTGATTGGTTACAGCAGCAACAGGACATTAACACATTTGGATTTGTTTTTATTTTGTTTGTTTCTTCCATGCCAGAAGCTTGGCTTTGATTACAAAGAGCAAAGCCTGGAGGATACAAAGCACAAAATTTATACCATAAACCCACAGATTCAGGGAAAACGTATGAAGATATAAGAGAAGCTATTTTCTTATTTAAAAGAAGTCTGCCCAACTGAAGAGAGGATGAGTTTCAAAGACTGCAGGTTGGGGCCTGAGAAGGAGCCCCTCACTTCTGCCCCTTCCTGGGTGGCACTGAGACACACAGGTAGAACACCCTGGGAACAAGACCTAGCACAGAGACCTGTGTCCCACTTTCTACCTGAAATACTGGGAGGAAAGAGCCTCCTTCGAGTGTCCTGAGCCAACTCGGAGTGGAAATGTCCACCTGGGAGAGTTAGACCAAAATCCTGGGACAATCCCCTGAGTCTCCCATGGGAGGGTGGAGGGTTGGGTAGGAGAGAGTGTAGCTGAAAGTTCCCTGTGCCTTGAAGAGGTACCCAGAATGCCTGAATGCCCCAGCTGACCAGGAGCTCTGGACAGTTGGGTGTGGAGGAAGCACGGTGACCTCTGTGATGAGAGAACCAGAGACCTCGGCAGCCAACATGGCGGGGATGGAACCTCTCGGACAAAGGAGAGGCTGGCCGGTTCCCTCTACCGTAAATGTCTCAGCGAGGGGACCAAGGACTGTGTGCACCTTCCCCAGCACCACCATATCACGTAGAAACCAGGCAGGGAGACCCTCAACTGGCTGAGTAGGTACCCAGAAGAGACCTGAGTAAAATCAGGAGTAAACCAGGAATGACTAAATTTACTTTGGATTGGCAAAATCAATCATCCACAGACATGGGGGGTTATGAGTTAATTTCAACAACAGAGAAATAAGGAAGACTGCATGTTTATACATGACTTTTGTCTGAAAATAGTCTATTAGTAGACACCAAGATGTAAATAGAGGTTATCTCTGGCTAGTGAGAACAATTATGAGTGCTTTTCATTTCTTTTCTAATTTATTTTTCCAAAAGGAACACACACACACACACACACACACACACACACACACACACACACACATATATATATATATATTTACGGCTCCTTATTCTCAGAAGATACCCCCAACCCAAGTGAGTGAAGAGGGGGTCAAATGGCACAGTCTCAGATATAACCACAAAGTATAACGGAATATAATGGAGGGGTCTCACATTCGTGGAGGCCTCTTCCCATAAATAAAGCCTTGTCCTTGGTATACTTGCCCTGCATAAGGTGACTGAGAGGATATCTTTTTGCTGCCCAGGGTCTGCACCAAAGAATGGGGGGGGTCCTATCGCCTACTGGTCAAATCACCTGGGGAGAGATGGCACCTCACCCCCACGTTCCAGCTCTCTGTCCTCCTCTTGGTCTCTGCCTCTTCCTCTACCTGCAGTGACCCCGTAGTAGGACCCTAGGCCTTTGCCCTTTGCCCTCTACCTCCACCACAACACACACTTTCAATAAGCCCTCTGGATCATGCTTACTTCAGAGGCTAGAGTCGCCTTCCCTGGCTGGTTCTTGTGTCCCCCAGCCCCTCAGGGTTATAGACAAAGACACCTCCAGTTACAAAGTGAGCCCTATCCCGTCCTGAGCCAATTCTGACCAGGCAGCCAGGTTGTTGGAGGCTCAGAGAGCTGGGCTGGTGAGCCCACGAGGATACTCACTGCTGTGGATGCAGGATCTGCTATGCCTGGATGAGCCCTGAGTCTTCCCAGACCCCATGTATTGGCCAGGTCTGTCAAGCCTTCCTCTTGCTTCTGCTGGCAGGCCTGTCCACTCCCTGCTGGACCTGGAGCCTACCCTTGACTGTATATTCCATCAAATTTAGGGGCCTCTAGCTTGAAGACTGGCCTGTGGCCTGTCCCTGTTCCATTCTTCCAAGCCACACGCTACTGCCGCCACCAGGTTCCAGCATGGGCCCCTTCCCAAAGGGGAACAGCCCAAACCAAGTCCAGCTCCCCCAAGCCCTTTTACATAATGGATTCGTGGCCTGCAGCAGCCCAGGGACCAACTTCCACAGCCCTCATCCTCCCATTCCCCTTTGCCTGGGCATCTGGGTTCCCTGCTGATATTGTCAAGTCACATTTAACACCGAAGGACGAGCTGAGCCATTGTCTGCCTGCATCACCCCAAGGTCACAAACCTCTAAGGCTTTGCCTCTTCATTCTCCACCAGGGCCAGAGCAGCAAGTGGCCTGTTCTATCCTCAGATGAGGTCAGCACTGTCTCCACACGTGCCCACAGATGGGGCTGCCACACTGCATGGAGGGACATGTGACAGGCTGCATGACAGTGACCCCAAGGGAGCTTGGGGTGGCTCAGTGAAAGCCAGTGAACTATTTTTCAATCTCATGTGTAATCATTAACCCAAATGCCTTTATCCCTGTAGATGGTAAATGCACCTAAAAATCAATTTTCTTCTTCAACCAACCCATTCACTTTAAAACGTTTACTGCCTTTAAATTTTACTTTTGTACACAGAAAATTATAGAGATGGCTTATTGTGACAATTTCTGATATTTACAATGCTTTATCATTTTTACACATTCATTTTAAGGGCAAACTGAACCTCCTACAGCATTCAAAGAAGAGCAAACATACAGACTAAACTGGGAGATTGGGTGATCAAAAATTTCAGGAAAAAGGTGCTGAAATTCCATCAGGTCACCTGTGACAGAGCTGGAAACCACAGAGCCTGCTTAACTATTAAGCCCCTAACAATGACAGTCCACACTCATTCTCAGATTAGAAAGAACTACCCTATCGCATATAGCATCCTTTAATCCTCATTGCTCCCCCACCTTTTACAGAGGTGGAAGTGGGTGCTCAGAGAAGTTGAGAGGCTTGCCTGGGGTCACAGAACTAAGAAACAATGGAGGTGAGGTGCCCGGTATTCTCATGTAAAGGTCCGAAATGTGCCTACTACATGGATAAAAAAGATGTGGTGTATACATATACAATGGAATATTACTCAGCCATAGAGAAGAATGAAATCATGCCATCTGCAGCAACATGGATGGACCTAGAGTTTATCATACTAAGTGAAGTAAGTCAGAAAGAGAAAGACAAAATGCCATATGATATCACTTATATGTGGAATCTAAAACACAACGCAAATGAACACATCTATGAGAAACAAACAGACTCACAGACGCAGAGACTTGTGGTTACCACGAGGGAGAAGGGGTGGGAGAGGGAAGGATTGGGAGTTTGAGATTAGCAGATGCAAACTAGTATATGTAGGATGGATAAACAGCAAGGTCCTACTGTATAGCACAGGGAACTATATTCAACATCCTGTGATAAACCATAATGGAAAAGAACATAAAGAAGAATACATATATATGTATAACTGAATCACTTTGCTGTACAGCAGAAATTAACACAACATTGCAAATCACCTACACTTCAATAAAATATTTTTAAAAAGAAATACACCTATTACAGTTTCTCAGTCAAGAACTAAATAGATAACTGCATCAGCGAAAAGGACCAATCCCTCATGTCCCCAGATGGGAAGGCGGTGACCTTTAGTACCCACTCCAAGCCTTGGCTGGGATAGTCATGGAACCATGAAAGTTGGAGGTGGAAGGGCTTGTGGATGAGCTAATCCATAATTTAGGAAGACCAGATCCCTTTTTTCAAACATCTTACATGGAACATCAGTAGAGAAAACAGATCAGAGCAGCATCAGTTGTTCTGGTTGAAGGCAGGGTGATCCTGGCCCCCAGCATCCCCCTTTACTGCTCTTCAGCAGCCTGCTAGAGCTCTGATGAGCACATCTGGAAAGCAGCGGTCCTAAAGAAGCCCCCTCATCACACACGTGGAGATACTGAGACCTAGAGCAGAAAGGACTGACTCAAGGACAGAGGATCACAGAAATGTGAGAGTCCTCAGGCCACCCCTTCCCAGCACTCCTCTGCCCCCAGAATCCCATTCAACCACCCCTTAGTGACCAGTCTACTGCACACTAAGGTGATCGAGAGAAGCCCACTGATGCCCTGCTCGGTCTCCTTAGTCCACAGGAGTTCCCCAAGCAGGGAGACATCCCAGCAATCACAGAGATGGATAGAACTTGCTTTGGCAATCTTTCACACACTTGGTCCTTGTGAAAGCACATCTATAAATATCTTATCTCGTCTTATATTTTTAATTTATCATAAAATATTTTCTGCAGACCCAGAGGTATAAAGGCTTTATTCTGGAAGAATTTTCCTATCTTATTGCAAAGGTTTTGCAGTGTGTGTGTGTGTGTGTGTGTGTGTGTGTGTGTGTGTGTGTGTGACATATACACACGCACACATACATATGTATCAATGTTTACCCACAGCCGATACACAAAATTCCACAAATATTAAGTTGACTCTATGTGAGTCCCCAAGAGCAACTGAGAAACAAGCACAGGCCACAGGGAAGAAACTCACAATGATACCTGGCATCAGGTAGTCAGTTCAAGGCAGCCAGGATTTCCAAGGCACCTGTGCTGATCCAGACACCAGGCTGCGGGGGTACCAGCACAGGTGACTCATATGCCTTCTCTCAGCAACACCGTCTTCCGTGCTCACAGGTCTGACCCAAGCCACCTCTAGGTAGGACATCATCATCTTCTCAGTGGGCACCAGCATTCATGAGGCCACCATCCACCTGCTCCTGCTGTCTCCCTCCCCACAAGCTCTGCCCCCTGTGGTTCCCATCCTGCTCTTTCTTTGTAGTCCCTCCCCAACTCAAGACTGACCATGGATGGACTGAACTCAGTGACCCCCAAGCTTCAGGGCCCCTGGCTTCACTCCCTGGACTGCAGCTTGTCTTCTCTCTCTCTCTGGGTATAAAGCATGCTTACTCTGCTCTGGGAGCAGACCCTTCACTTCAAGACACTGGCTGCCAGCTGCCCTGATTGAGTTCCATATGATGGTATGATCACCTAGAGTGGGCCTGGACAGTGGGAAATGGAGAGATTATATGCAAGTAATTGTAATGAACAACGAGGAGGAGGAGGAGGAGGATGGTGGTGATGACAGAGATGATGACGGTGAGGATGGTGATGGTGGTGATGATGACAGTGACCACTTCCTGAGTCTTCACTCTGTGTCAGGCACTGTACTAGGCACGTTACATTGGTGACCTCTTTTTTTTCCCTTTTCTGTTTGTTAAAGCTCTTTTTCTTTTTTTCTTTTATATTTTTATATATTTTATAATTTATAATATATAAATTATATTTCTATAAATAATTATATTTATAGAAATATAATTTATATAAATATTATATTTATATAAATTATATAAATATAATAATTTATATTTTATTATTTATATAATAAAATAAAATATTTCATATTTTATTTTATATTATATTTTCTTTTCTTATTTTATACTGGAGTATAGTTGATTAACAATGTTGTGATCGTTTCAGGTGTACAACAAAGGGATTCAGTTATACCTATACATGTATCTATTCTTTTTCAAATTCTTCTCCCATTGAGGTTGTTACATAATATTGAGCAGAGTTCCCTGTGCTGTACAGTTGGTCCTTAAGGCAGGCGTGGTCAGCATCACATTGCAGAATGCTTCATCAAAGCTTGATTATCTCCTCCAACCTAGACAAGAAGGTAGGGAAGAAACTAACAAGTTATCCACAGATACTAGCAGCCACTCTCTGGCTGGCTCACTGACCAGTGAGCTTCAGCCAGGTGGTCTGCTGTAGCACAGGGGGCAAGAAGGACAGTCACTCCAGTACCAGCCCAGGCAGGGATGGAGGAAGCAACAGGGGACCCAGTGAGTGGGGAGGAGGGGGACATAGGAATGACTTGGGAACCAGAAGCAACATGAAAGCCCCATGGTAGGCCCAGGGGTGTCATGTCTTTGCTCTCCCTTGAGGGGGTGGATAGGTAATAAGCCCACCGTTTGGAAGGTCGAGCGAGTTTAGTCTTGCAGTGGAGAAATTACTCAGTGGTCCAGCTGGGGAGACCTGGGGGAGGCCGTGGCTCAGTGGGGATGCCGAGATGGAGGCTGACAGAGTGCTAAGCCAGGGAGACAAAGGACCACTGTCTGAATCCCACCTCTCCAGAGGGAACTGGATGTGCTCGGATGGACCCCAACCCAAAAGAGCCCCAGCCTCCACCCAAGGCCAGGTGTCCCCTCCAAGGCAGTCTGAAGTACAGAGAGTTGGCACCAAAGGCCAGAGCTTATTTTCAAGCGAAGCCCAAGAGCCAGGTTGCCAAGACCAGACCCCAGGCCAGTGTCCAAAGGGCAGAGTAGGAGGACATTGGGAGCTGAGGACACAGTGCGGGGGGGCAGACTGGACTGGCTTAAGGGTCTGGAGTGAGCTCAAGGGGGGACAGGAGCCCCAGTGATAATAACATAATAAACTAGACTTCATGGAGGAGGTGGCATTAAGCGTCACCTCAAAGGTAGTCTCAGTCCCTCCAAGGTGCCCTTCCAACTCCTCTCAGGCCACTTCACACCGCCTTCCCCCTACACTGGCCACACAGTCAGGAAAACTACCAGGGAGGCCATCAGTCCCCCTGCCTCTTGGTGGTTGTCTCCAAGCCTGCGCTGCCTGCGGTGGACACAGCACACTGCTCCTCTAGGGCCAACTGTCCCCTCTCCTCTTCCTTCCACTGCTGTAGCCTGACTACCCCACCCTGTGTCCTCAACACCTTAATCATTTGCTGTGCTCGTCCTCTGCGAGGATTCCATTTGCAGCTAAGGAGCCAGGGGAAGGGCCCATATCTGGGCTCCCCTCTCTGTGGCCTCTTGTTGCCGTCGTGCTGTTCATATAGCTGTGCTCCTCGTTTCCACCAGCCCTTCTCCTCCCACGTGGGTCTCTGAACGGCCTGAGCCCACACCCCATGGTCAGTGGACTCTGCCTCCAAAGGGTCGGCCAGCCACTTGCACAGGTGAAACTTCCTATTCACCGAATAGGCAGATAGGGCCCAAAGAAGTTGCTACAGCCCCAGGTCACACCATCAGATGGTCACCACCATGCTGCAAACCTCCCTGAGCCCACGCCAGAGCAACAGTCATAAAATCAAAGCTCAGATGCCCTCCATGCTGTTTTCATCTTGCTGATGCGTTGAGTTTTAACCTGAGAAGCAGAAAGAGCGGCTTCCATATCTCCCCAAGATGCAGTCAGCATCCGGCAAGCAGCCACTGGATGGGTGCCAAGCTGCCGTCCTCAGGGGCTGTCTGATGGAGAGTCATGGCGGGGACCGAGACAGGTACACTGCCGTGGGGTGGGTTCGGGGATAAAGCCTAGTCCTGGGAGACGTGGGGGCACGGAATGGGGCACAGACCACGCAGAGCCAGGTTGGAGAGGCTCTGGACCAATGAGCTGACTCTCATCAGGTGAGTTCAGGTGAGTCAGGATGCTGAGACCGTCTGCACCAGCGGAACCGGCACGCGCCGTGGTACGGAGACATGAAACAGGAGAGGTTCAGGAATTATGATCCAGCATATGGAGAATGTTTGTGAAACCGTCTGTGTTTTCTCTCCTGGCACCATTAGCAGATTCCCCATCGCCCAAGCCAGATCCACAAGCCATCCCGGACTCCTTTTCCTTATCTCTTCTCTCAATTCAAGTCCTGCCAGTGTACATTCCAAACATCTCTCAAACGCTCCCTGGATTGGACTCTCATACATGTAGCCAGGATAATTCTAGCATCTCAACTTCTCCACCTTCCTCTGTCTTACTCTCCTCAAACTCATACTCTCCCACAGCCGCAGAAATCAAACTGTTTTACTCTCTACTTAACGCTCCTCTGAGAACGAACTTATGGTTACCAGGGGGCAAGGGTGCGGGGGTGGGATAGATAGGGAGTTTGGAATTGACATGTACACACTGCTATATATAAAATAGATAACCAACAAGGACCTCCTGTACAGCACAGGGCACTCTGCTCAATATTCTGTTAACAACCTAATTGGGAAAGGAATTTGAAAAAGAAGAGATACATGTGTATGTATAACTGAATCACTTTGTTGTACACCTGAAACATTGTTAATCAACTACACTCCAATGTAAAATAAAAAGATTAAAAAAAAACAACAACACTCCTCTGAGTTTCCACATAAACTAGCTGATAAAATCCAAACCTATGAACAAGAGATGTAAGACCTCCATTATCTGGCCCCTGTGCACCTCTGCAGCCTCAGCCAAGCCCTTACCTGCATCAGACTCCAAACTCCAACGGTACTGAAACTGCTCTCGTTGTCTGCTCCCACCCTGCTGTTTCTCCCCTTCTTCGACTTCACCTAACTCACCCTTTGATTCTCAGCTCAGGCATCAATGTGATGGTGCCCCTTTCCCATGCTGTGAAAGAGCCTCTGCATATTTCTAACGCTGTGCTTTCCAGTGTCCTATAAGTATTCATTTATATGTCCACCTACCCCACGAGGTTATGAGTACGTTGAGGGCAAGAACTAGGTCTTAATCATTTTGCGTCCCCTTGTCTAACTCAGTGGCTGACATACAGTGAGGATTCAAAGTTTTCTGCACTAATCATATCACGGCATTGGTGATTGAATAGCACTTCCGGTTACTAAAATAGTGAATACAGAGAGAAGGCTGGAATGAGGCGGAAAAGGATGAGTGCAATTTGGATATCTGTTGGCTACAGAGAGTAGAGATGCCTGGTGGGCATTATGGATGCAGGAATCAGGGGTCAGGAGAGAGATCTGGGCTGGGGATAGAAATCCGAGCATCATAGGTGTAGAGAAAGTAGCCAAAGCCAAGGATTCAGGTTTAAAATAACGTAGAAAATACAATAAGAACAATGGGCTCAGGAGGAAGCCTTGGGAAATTCTGACGTTTAAGAGATCAGCAATGGAAGAGACAAGCAACATCAAGGCCGAGAAGAAACTAAAGAGAGATAAAAATTAAGAAAGTTCCAACACAGAAGCCAAGGGGAAAGGAGGGTCCATTTTGTATTTTGTTTAGTCTTCGCTGGCTTTGGGACAAAAGAAATAAACTTCAGGAACCTTTGGCAAATTAAGTTGGCCTCCCATCTTTCTTGGAGGAAAGGCTAGCTTTTAGCATCCCCTGGAACGAAACAGCTGTCCTTTCTAGGGTGCTAAGGAGGGGAGTTGGTGGGGGGAACAGATGGACATAACTAAACTGAGTATCTGGTCAGGGATTTGACCAATTTCCCAAACCTAGTGCGAATCTGTGCAGCCCACAGTCCATTTCCCATAAATTGAAATCCCTGTGTATTTGAACGGAAATATAATCCACGTGTTCATGATTCATTTGCACTTTATGTAACCAAATGTTGGGCTGTCGCTGTTTGATGTCCAGGAGACCATCTGAAGAATCTTTGCAGCCAGAAGTCATGAGTTGCCAAAGAAATGAAAAGGAGACAAGGCTCGGCCAGCCCCATCCCTGATCCAAGGCAGTCGGCACGGAATGAATAGGTACAGTGTGAAGGGCAGCGGCATCCAACCTGCCAGTTATTAGATCAGATCTATGTTGTGTCTCAAGCTGAAAACATCTGATGCTAAACAAGCCACATCAACAAACAGGCAACGCCTGGAGAGGCACTGTCATTTATGTAACTCTTTGGTTATCGTTGAATGTTTAGATTATTTCCAACTTTGATATTATAAAGCTAAAACAAAAATCTTTGTTTATCCATTTTTGTCCACCTCTCTTATTATTTCCTGATCAGTTTCCAGATACAGAATTAATGGATCACAGGAGATAAACATGTTGTTAAATTGCATTTCAGAAAGATTGCACGAAGTTACCCCTTTACACGCAACGCAGAAACTTGTCTTTCTCACCATACTTTCCTAAGCATTGGGCATTAGCAATGAAATAATACAATGAAATATTAGGAAGTTATTAAAAGTCATGTTTCAAAGATTATTTTACATAGTATGGAAAGCTATTAATTATATAAATATAAAATTGTATAATTGAATGATAATTAAATACAAGCATAAACTCAATTTTATTTAAATTATCAATATTACATAGGTGTGATGTATATTATATCAGACAGAATAGCAGTTTCAGTATATGAAAAGGTGTTCAACATCACTAATCGTCAGGGAAATGCAAGTCAAAATCACAACAGGATATGACCTCACACTTGTTAGCATGGCCAGTATCAAAAAGACAAGAAGCGACAAGTGTTGGTGAGAATATGGAGAAAAGGGAACACTCGTGCACTGTGTGTGAGAATGTAAATTGGTACAGCCACTGTAGAAAACAGTATGGAGATTCCTCAAAAAATCAAAAATAGAACTACCATATGATCCAGCAATTCCACTCCTGGGTATTTACCCAAAGAAAACAGAAACACTAAACACTGAGCTGAAAAGATATATGCACCCCTATGTTCACTGCAGCATTATTCACAATAGCCAAGATATGGAAACAACCTAAGTGCCCATCGATGGATGAATGGATAAAGAAAAGAAAATGCTACGTTTTTATATATATTATATTGCACACATATGTAGTTCATTTCATTGAGATACACACACACACACAGACACACACACACACTGGAATATTATTCAGCCATGAAAAAGAATGAAATCTTGCCATCTGTAACAACACGGATGGTCCTTGAGAGCATTATGCTAGGTGAAATAAGTCAGACAGAGAAAGACAAATAGTGTATGACTTCACTTATATGCAGAATCTGAAAAAACAGCAACAACACAAAAGAACCCCCAAGCTCATAGTTACAGAGAACAGATAAGTGGTTGCTAGAGGTGGGCAGCCAGGGCGGCGCAGGGAGGAGGAGCAAAATGAGTGAAGGGAGTCAAAAGGTATAAATTCTAGTTATAAATAAGTCATGGGGATGTAATGTACAGCGTGGTGGTTAAGGTTAATAACACTGCATTGCACGTTTGAAAGTTACAAAGACTAGATTTCAAAAGATCTCAACACAAGAAAAACAATTCTGTAACTGTGTCTGATGTTGGATGTTAACTAGACTTATTGTGGTGATCATTTCACAATATATGCAAATATTTAATCCTTATGTTGTGCACCTGAAACTAATGTTGTACATCAACTGTACCTCAATAAAAAGAAATTTTTTTAAAGAATAGCAGTTTCAGGGGCTTCCCCGGTGGCGCAGTGGTTGCGCGTCCGCCTGCCGATGCAGGGGAACCGGGTTCGCACCCCGGTCTGGGAGGATCCCACATGCCGCGGAGCGGCTGGGCCCGTGAGCCATGGCCGCTGCGCCTGCGCGTCCGGAGCCTGTGCTCCGCAACGGGAGAGGCCACAACAGAGGGAGGCCCGCATACCACAAAAAAAAAAAAAAAAAAAAAAAAAAGAATAGCAGTTTCAGCTGCAATAGCAAAATCAGTGCTCAACTCTAAGTATCTTAACACCAGCGGAAGTTTATTTCTCATCAACACAAAATCTGATGCAACTCAGTCCCCTCTCCAGGTAGTACTTTCCAAGTTGTGACTCGGGGGGGGGGACCCTGACTGTCTCCTTCGTCTCCACCATCTCAACATGATGCGTGCAGAGTTCCAGAACAGAGGACCAGAGGGCACAGATGTGCCACATCTTTATCCATTCATCCGTCGATGGACACTCAGGTTGCTTCCATATCCTGGCTATTGTAAATAAAGCTGCAATGAACATTGTGGTACATGACTCTTTTTGAATTATGGTTTTCTCAGGGTATATGCCCAGGAGTGGGATTGCTGAGTTATATACAGTATGAAGTAAGTCAGAAAGAGAAAAACAAATACCGTATGCTGACAGACACATATATATGGAATCTAAAAAAAATGGTTCTGGTGAATCTAGGGGCAGGACAGGAATAAAGACACAACCATAGAGAATGGACTTGAGGATACGGGGAGGGGGTAAGGGGAAGCTGGGACGAAGTGAGAGAGTAGCATTGACATATATACACTACCAAATGTAAAACAGATAGTGGGAAGCAGCTGCATAGCACAGGGAGATCAGCTCGGTGCTTTGTGACCACCTAGGGGGTGGGATAGGGAGGGTGGGAGGGAGACGCAAGAGGAAGGGGATATGGGGATATATGTACACATATAGCTGATTCACCTTGTTATACAGCAGAAAATAACACACCATTGTAAAGCAATTATACTCCAATAAAGATGTTTAAAAAATTAAAAAAAAAGAGGGCATAGAGATTTATACATGGGTTCCTAGTGATTTCAAGTTTCTTTCCTCATCGCGAAGGAATTCGGAGACGAAGCGATAGGTGAGAATCCGATTTATTTAGAGAGAAACACTCCACAGACAGAGGGTGGGCCATTTTGGAAGGCAAGAGGCAAAAGGCAAGAGGCTTCAAAATACAGCGTGGTTAATTTTTACGGGCTGGGTAATTTCGTAGGCTAATGAGTGGGAGGATTATTGCAATTATTTGGGGGAAGGGGCAGGGATTCCCAGGAACTGGGCCACCACTTTTTGACCTTTTATTGTTGGCCTCAGAACAGTCATGGCACTGGTGGGTGTGTCGCTTATGCTAATATATTACAATGAGCGTATAATGAGGCTCAAGGTCCACTGGAAGTCCAATCTTCCACCTTCTTGGACCTAGTTGGTTCTCACTAGTTTCGTCATGTGCTATGGCTATGCCATTTTTTTAAAGGTTGTGCCCTGCCCCCTTCCCTCCTGTTTCACATGGGCTTTTCAATGCCTCAGGCCAGACGTGACACATGTCATTTTCATTCATGATCTATTGCCTAGAACTTACCCTCTGACCATGCCCAGCTGGCAGGCAGCTAGAAAAAGCACAAGGATACTCAGTGAGCTTTCAATGTCTCAGTTTCAGTCTGGTCACCAATATCCTTTTTCTCCCTCCTTCCCCCCCAAGAAAACACTCCCAATCCATGGACGATGACCCACGGTCCCACTGAGTCACAGCCCCCAGCTCAAAAGATCAGAATCTCCAGCAGATGCACAGCGGTCCTTGCATCGAGCCAGGTGTGGCTGCCCTCGGTCCAGAGAAGCATCCTTCTAGAGCAGGGGTCAGCAAACTTTTTCTTAAGGGCCAGAGAGTAAATATGTTAGGCTTGTGGGCCATAAGGTCTCTGTTGCAAGTATTCAACTCTGCCGTTGTAGCCCAAAGGCAGTCACTGACATCTGTAAATGAATGGGCAGGGCTGTGTTCCAATCAGATTTTATTTCCAAAATCAAGCAGCAGGTTGGAGCTGACCAGTAGCGTTTGCCAAATGCTGATTTAAAAAGTCAATTTAGCTGCCCTCTACACACCTAGTATTCCATTGCCATAGCATTCCCATTCAAAGAGGAGAAAAATGGGAGGAACCCAGTACTCATTGGTCCATAGACATTCTGAAATCCTACTGGACAGCCATTGTGAAGACTTCCAGCCTGAGGATGGGGGGTGATCCCTGACTAGCCCTCTATTCTGCGCTCAGGAGGGCACTGCAATTATTTACTGCTCTTGAAGGACCCCTTTTGGAAAATTCTTCATTTTCCATTGCCTCCTTGGCCACATCTGAAGTAGACTTTGGAAAGTATGTCCTCCTGGGGGGCTGCATAGCTTTCTCCGATGGCTGGAGATGGCTGGGGCTTCAGGGTGGCTAGAGGGTTAAAGGGCTCAAACAATCACAGGATTTTTAAAGCCAGGGTTCTCTTTTGGGCAGTTTGACTCTCAAACTCAGTAGTCAGTTTCCAGTTTCATCTTCCAGGAACCACACCCGTTGTTTCTTCAAGACTTGGTTCCTAGATCTGCTTTATTTCTTTATTTCACATCCCCAAGCCTCTTTCACTCCATACAACAGTGGCTGCCTTAAGGCAACCTACAGCAGCAAGTGTGAAGTTTACATCCTTCTTTTGTTTACCCTGAGACATAATAACCAGAGCGAAATTTTAATAATAGGTGTCAGACCCACACCTTTAATCTGATTTCTGCCCTGATTCCAACTGGACACCACATTGGGTACCACACCCTTCATCTAAATTTGCCTTTGGCCACTCGGAAGTCTTTCTGAATCCCATTTCTGACGGTATCATCTAGAGGCAGCTAATTTTTCTAACCTTCATTTCTGGCCTTGCTCCATTCCCTCTTATTACTCTTGGAAACGAGTTGATTCTTTTCTGTGTGCATCTCTGCCTTGTAATACCTTGTTAAACAGAGCCAGTAACAGCCAACACAACTACCAACATTCTATGTTCCAATCACTTTTCCTGGAGCTACAAGTTCATTAGGAACCAAATGCGCCTTCCAAGGAATAACAGGAGACTAGTCAAATATTTCACCACTGCGTGAGAGGGGCTGGTGGTTTCCTCCACTCCTGTTTCCTCACTGCTGGTTACCTAACCAATATATCGATGCCAGGTATTGTAGGTTTTTGTTACTGCAGCACCTTACTTCTACTATCAATTTCTAAATAAGTCAGAATAAGCTAGGGTATATTATGGTCATAAATTAACCCCCAAATTCAGGGGTTTAACACATCACTTTCTTGCTCACATAAAGACTGAGATGAGTCTGGCAGCATATCTATGGCATACAGAATATATGTTAAGGGAACACACTAAAAATTAGGGATACTTATTTTATTTTCCTCAGTTTTCCACAATGAGTATTTATTACTTTGTAATCAGAAGAAAACTACAAATACTTAAATCAACAGGCAATTCAGTTGCTTGGGAGGTAACAGTTCTTAACAGTTCACCTGACTTGATCATTTGAAATCTGCATTCTCTGTATAGGTCTTTCAAGAATCTCTTTCAGGGGCTTCCCTGGTGGCGCAGTGGTTGAGAGTCGGCCTGCCGATGCAGGGGACGCGGGTTCGTGCCCCGGTCCGGGAAGATCCCACATGCCGCGGAGCGGCTGGGCCCGTGAGCCATGGCCGCTGAGCCTGCGCGTCCGGAGCCTGTGCTCCGCAACGGGAGAGGCCACAACAGTGAGAGGCCCGCGTACCGCAAAAAAAAAAAAAAAGAAGAAGAATCTCTTTCAAGATGATGCACTAGGGTACAGGCCCTTCCTTCTCCTGAGTTAGCCTTTGCTTTGAGAAGTCTTTCTAATCCCATAAAGCATCCTAGAGTCCTTCCCTCTTCTGTTCTCCCACAGTCCTATGTACTTAATGGTAGCATTTAGATATGGTAGTAATATTTTAAATGTACTAATGGGCTTTTCTCTTTCATATTTGTTTCCGTGCTTTTCCTAGACAGCCTAAGGCACACACCCGTGCTTGGAGATGGAAGGAAAGGCAAACAGATAGGGACCAGTAAAGTAGGAAGGCAAAGCTACTGATTCAGCTTCTGATGCCTCACATGGGATTTGGGGATCTCCAGTCACACAGTGGTTCTATGAGCTAGATTTGTTGCAAGAAAAGGCCTTCCCAATAGGTTTTTCATCCCCATTCCCCCCGGATTATCAGGAAGCAGGTCTGGTTACAAAATTTCTTAGTTTTTTCCATAATAGAGAGAAAATTCCTCTGGCCTCTGAGGGAGACTGTGGCCTAGATGCTGACCAAGAGGGAACAGGTACGATGCAGAGGAAGTAGAGAAACTGGAGCCTCACCTGTGTCCCGAAGGATAACGGACAGGAGGAGAGATTGGCAAAAGAAGGGAGAGGGGATACATCCCCTCTTGATACCTTGATCCTGATGGCTTAGGGAAGTTGAGAAATATACTTTTGCCCAATTCAAGCTGGACTCACCTCTCAGGTAATTACAACCCAAACGACCTGGAGGGAAATCACATCAAACTGAGCTTGAGATACGGTGGGACTAGGGAGGGAGGCCCTTAAGTTTAGCACTAACGAGCTGCTTCCCATTCCCTTCCCATTCCCTTGTGCTGTGCACATGACCGAGAAGTTCCAATTTGTCATAAAGGATACATAGAAGTTAGCTGAGGGTTTTGCTGGAGAGCTTACCAGACAGGTCCCTGCTGCAGGGACAAAGCAGCCCATACCTGATGGCGTCAAGACAGCCACAGCACACTGAGAACTCAGGTGATGCTGAGGTGATGCTGAGAGAATGAACTTATGGTTACCGGAGGGGAAGGGTGGGAAAAGAGATAGGGAGTGTGGGATTGACATGTACACACTGCTATATTTAACATAGACGACCAACAAGGACCTACTGTATAGCACAGAGAACTCTGCTCAATGTGTGTGTGGCAGCCTGGATGGGAGGGGAGCCTGGGGGAGAATGGACACATGTATATGTACGGCTGAGTCGCTTTGCTGTGCCCCTGAAACTATCACAACATTGTTAATCGGCTATACTCCAATATAAAATAAAAAATGTTAAAAAAAAAAAAAAAAGCCACAGTGCACTGAGAACTGAGGTGATGCTAGGCCAACCAGGAAAGACCAAGAAGTCCTGACCAGGCCAAAGGAGCGGCCCTATCCCTAATCATTCCAACCACAGACTCCTATCATCACGGTCCACAAATACCAGGGGAGGGAGCTGGTCACCCCTCAACAGTTACCAGTCCAGGTGTCCCAGGGCAGAGCTCAGCGGGGATCCAACAGGACAGACCGTGGACTGGAGGACCTGCCTTCTCCCCTGCTGCCGTGCACACCTGGTAAGCCCTCTGCATATCCCACATGCCATGTAGGGGTAGAGAAACACAATGACGACAAACTTAAGAGATCAAAAATTTTACCCAAAGGGTCTGTTTGAGTTATTGCACTGGAATAAGATCCCAGGGTTGCACTAGATCTAATGAGGCCCCTTCCCATCATCCGCTTACCCAAAGGTAGGGCTTTGTGAAGAAAATCATGGTAGCTGCAGAGTATAAGAGTCCTTTGTTCCATCACAACATTGTTAATCAACTATACTCCAATATAAAATACAAAGTTAAATAAAATAAAACAAAATTGCTAAGGGTATACATTTTAATGACTTTTTAAATGAATTTGCATAAAAGAAAGACACAAAATCATGCTTCATCAAGATACCACATTGAAAAAGCATTATCATTTATTGTGTTATATAAAAGTACGGCACCAAAAATATTTTCTGCACTTTGTAAGTCATATTGTTACTCATATACCACTACTACCTCTGCTGCATTTTATAAGTAATGAAATATTTTTAAAGGAAAAGTTTTATTTGTTACAAAAAAAGAGTCCTCTGTTTTGCACATTCAAATTGCACTGTGAAGTAATGTCCCAACCCTGTCACATTTACTTCTTTGTTTCACAAAACTGTGAACTCTTCAGCCTCAAGTACCAGAAGTGATGAGTCCTGGGAGACCCCGGGGAGGGGCAAGAAGACAGGAAGGTTGAGAAGGTTCTTTGTGGCTAGGAACCAAGAGTAAAGGCAGGCACGGAGAAGAGACAAGAAGAGCAACAGAGACAGCCACGCAGGCAATGGCCTGAGGGTGTGAAGCAAGGTGCGAGCAGGGGCATGGAATGAAGGAGTCCGCAAGAGAGGAGGCGGACCAAAAGCTCTCTTTTCATGCGTGGCGTGCAGGCACGTGGTGATGACTATATGAAACCTTTTTTTAGGATGGTGCCAGCCAAGGAATATCTAACCCCAACACCTGGGCCACAACCAGGGGCTTGATGAATGAATGAATGAGTAAAATGAACCCACCTCATAATGAAGCATTTGATTGAAACAGCTGTTTTGTCCCTATCTTTCTTTTTTTTTTTTTGGGAATCAATAGTTTATTTCAGTATCAACATCAAAGACACAAAGAAACTGAGACCCGGAAAAGTTAAGTGGCTCGATCAAGCTGAACAACACCTTCGTCACTGAAGTACGACAAGAGTCCATGATGTCCAACTCATACTTTGCACCAAAATATTAGATCGAGCTATATATAAAATTACCAATTTTGAGCCATGGTTGCCTATAAAAAGTAGGTTCAACCCAGTATATAATCTCCCTTTGTGGAAATTGCCCTGACGTTTTTTAAACATATTGGTATCAGTCAGGTTCCTACCATACTTCATTTTAAGAATCTTCTCTTGGACCACCCTGCTCCCTGCAAAGGGGGAAGCAATAGAAGTCACAGTGATGGACTCTATTGAACCAACAACTTCTAGCCAAAGGTTTTTCCTTGAAAATCAACTTTCTTGGAAGACTATAGAAACAGGTGCGAGAAGGCTCAGGGGACTGAGGAAGACTTGGCGACAGTGAGGGGGCAAAGAGGCCACGACAGGAGGAAACCTCAGCTTTCTGAGAAGCAGAATTTGCACAAGGGTGTCATACCAACCCTGTGTCGAGTGAAAGATGAACGGCAGTACTGAGAGAAGCCAGCCGTCCCAGTTCCTGAGTGTGCTGTACAAATCACTGAAGCAAAAGACCATCTGAGCCCTCATTCTCTCCTTCAGCTCTTCCAGGTCTCTCAATGGCTCATTTGGTACAAAGCAAACCAAAAGGAGGCAAAGCTGTCATGGGCATTCCCGTTGTTCCAGACTCGGGTCTCCTGGTCCAGCCCTTAACGCTCCCCCTCTCTGCTAAAGACAGCATCTAACGTCACAGAGCAGATGGGAGCTGGATCTGACCTTGAACACCAGCCTCAGTAAGAGACTCCTCGAAGGCGCTTGTGCCAGGAGCCTGCCCAGCCAGCACACCCAGAGCCCCCCGCCCAACCCAAAGCCGAAGGACTCGCTCAGCCACTTAACGAACACCGACTCCACGCTAGCCGAATGCCAGGCTCTGCCGTGCCGGTTAGGGGCGCCGAAGTGAGCAGACCGGCGGTGCGTCCTCACCAGATCCCTGCAGGGGCCACGGACAGGGAGAGTGAGGCTGCCCAGGGAGCTGGTCTGTTGTGGAGCCGGGAAGGCAAAGGGACCACCTCTGCCCGGGAGATCAAGGGATGCTGTTCCGGTGACTAAACAGGTGGTTGCCCTGGGATGGATCTGCACACCTAGAATTTGCTGGGACTCCAAGAATCCATGACTGTTCCTGTCAGCTAGATGTGAATCACGTAAGAGAGACTGAATGTGGGCATCTTAGGTTCTGTCCAGAAGGTGTCCTGGAAGAGTAAACAGACCTCAGGAGGAAGAACCCAGAAACACAGGGGATGCCCAGGGGCTGAGAGCAAGCAACAAGGAAGAAAAGCATTTGTCTTCCTCAGGAAACTCTAGATAAGATCCCAGGAGTGGGAGCTATGCCCAGAGGACTTAGCAGCACCCTCAAGATAGACACTCACTGGGACTTCCCTGGCGGTCCGGTGCTGAAGACTCCACACTTCCACTGCAGAGGACGCGGGTTCGATCCCTGGTCGGGGAACTAAGATCCCACATGCTGTGCGGTGCGGCCAAAAAAAAAAAAAAGAGACAGACACTCACCACGGCCATCAGCCAAGATGGGAGAATGCGGAAGCTGGGTCTCCCAACGCTACCGGTCAGCAAAGAACTTTCCTGATGTCCTGATCTCTTTTTCTTCCCCCAAGCTCCAACCCCCAAAGGGTCAGAAAGTGCAGTCGGTAAGATGGGGAGAAGACCTACCCAGGGAACCTCCTGCCAGCAGGGGGCCGAGGTGGAGGAGGACGGAACGCTCAATTTTCCATCAAGTCCAGAATTTGATTATTACATGGGAAAGTGACATGTTAATTGCTAACCGCAGTCCATGTTTAAGTGTTTAGCAACCTAAAGTAGTTAAAGGACACTTCACCACTGAGGGGACTAGTTGAGTGTTCATCCAGGGGACAGGGAGGAACTACCTAATCCCATAGAACAGGAGGAAGGGCCCTTCCTTGGGAGACAGAATGAAGTTCCTTTATGATTCCATCCCTTCCTTGGTCAAGATTAGGGCTACATAAGTAAAACAGAGAGGAGAGGCAGGTACAAATGGAAAAGAAGAGAGGAAGAGACATGACAGAGAGGGGGAGAGGGAGAGGACCACAGGAGGGAGCAGGAGAGAGGCAGAGGGGACGGGCAACTCACAGTGAAAGGGGTAGAGAGAGTGAGAAAGAAAAAGAGGAGAGAGGGAAGAGGAACAACCACTCTGTCAATGCCCAACTAGCCTCATCCTTGACCTTCCCTCTCCCTTGGTGGGAGGGACCCTCCGTGCCCTGCCCATCCCCCCCCACCCCGTGGCTTCCCGCTGCAGGCACTGCGGCCTCTGCACCTGCAGGCTTGCTCTCAGCCCACTCCCTGCCGCAGGCAGAAAAGTCAGGAGGCTGATGCCCTCGGGGCCGCTCTCCAGACAGCAGAGGGGAGGTGAAGAAGAAATCTCCCCAAGTGCCCACCTCCCAGGTGGGGGAATGAGGCTGTCTTTCAGGTTCCTCAGTGGGATGGAGTCCCAGGTGCCCCCAACGATAACTGCTTAATAAAGCGCCTTTTACTGACTTTCTTCTCCTCCTTGTTTCACATCGTCTCAAATAGAATCACACCAAATAAACTGCTTGCGCTCACATCTTTTCTCAAGGTCTCTTTCCTGGAGCACCCAGAAAGCCACTCTCCTTCCCACATCCACCCTTGTCTTTGCCTCCCCAGGGAGGGGGGAATCCTACCATATCCCCCCTCTCCCTACCCCCAGCCATCCCCAACAGGCCTCTCTTCTGTTGAATATCCCTGACCGTAGTACTGTCCCTTCCGGGGAAGAGAACGAGAGCTCTCCCACCACCTGGCAAAAGCCCCCAGAGACCCCCAGGGGATCCCACCAGCCCCAGACAAGCCAGGCAGTGTGCCTGTGTGGTGGCTCACAGCCCCTGGCACTTTGGTCCAGGGGTGGCGCTGCTTCCTGCCCGTCTGTTTGGGAGCACACACAGGAGACATGAGCAGATGTTTGGCAGATGTTCAACCTTGTTCACACCAGCCAACAATAACACAGAACAGAGACGATGCTGCAGGGAGAGAGGAGGGGAGATGGCTCTCGCCCCATAGCTGGGGACACCATGGAGACACCATCTCCCCTCCCTCTGGGGCAGGAGGGAGGGAGGAAGTTCGTGCGTGACCTGCCAGCAGGGAGTTCGAGTATGGAGCCCACAGTGTCAGCATGCTGGGGTAGAGCCCTATAGGTGGGTCAGCCTGATGCACTCAGCGCCCCAGAAAGAACCCGCAGCCTCAACACCAGGCAGCCTGGCTGCCCTGGGAGGCCTGGAGAAGCGGCAGGAATTTGGGTCTATCAGAGGGAAGCTTTGCCCAGCACGGCCCACGGCCCCCTCCTGGACACATGGGGACAGCTGGAACGCTCTCTCCACTGAGACTGGACACGTCCCCAGTCTTGCTCAACACAGGGCTCCAGCCTCTACTCATCCAGAGCTGGTACCCAAGACGAAGCCCACACACCACCCCTCCAGGTTTGCAGCATGCAGCTGGGTGACTGAGCTTCCAGGTGTGCCAAGGCAGCCTGGGTGCCCAGGGCACTGAGAACTGCCTCCCGCTGAGAAGAGCCCCCTGTGGTCCCGCCATGGACTCGGGGCAGCCCCCAGTCCCTTCCACACCCCCGCCACCGCTCCCTGCTGCCGCCGGGACCGAATGGCTCTGGGGCTGCCAGGTTCCTTACACTCTCCCTCCCACTCGTTCCATCGTGTCCTGCCGGCATGGCTCTCCCGGGCCCCCTTGGATGACACCTTTAAAGCAGCTCTGAATGCAGAACTCGAAGGCATACCTATGGTGGCTCCCCATAAGGCACTATAATATTGCTCAATTTCCAGTCTTACTGATTCAGTTCAATCCAACAGAAATGCATCAAAAGCTTTCTGGCTGAGGGGCAGCACCACTCACTGATTAAGTGCTCTGGCTCTGGATCCAGACTGCCTGGCTCCCCTACTTAGTTGTACAGCATCGGGTAAGTTAACCGTTCTATGTCCGTCTCCCCTCCTATAAATTCAGATAATGATGGCACCCATCTCACGAGTTGTATGTGAGGATTCAATTGATTAATACATGAAAAGGTACTTAGAACAGTGCCTGGCACCTAGTGCTCCGTAAATGGTTAGATACGATCATGATGATCATGTTCTAACACTAGGGATGGAACTCCAAATCGGTTTTCCTGCCCTTAGGGAGCCTGCAGTCAAGCATGGCACGTGGAGGAGTAAACACACAGTGACAACTCAGAGTGACGAGTGCTGTGCAGAGGGGGTGCTAATTCGCGTGCAACGCTGGGCAGCACAGTTTACCTCTCCAAGCTTTCACTGACTTACCTGGAAATTAGGGGGAAGAGAGGGCGAGCATTTTAGTAGTGTGAACGCTGAGGGATCATGTATGCATACGTGCAGCTTCTGTACGTGAAGAGCTCACAGTCACGTGGAGGAGATGGATATTAAAGAATCAGGATGCAGCAATGCCAGGCAGCACACAGACAGCAGAGATATGTGTGAGATACCCAAGTCATAATGCTAATTAGTATTGTTACTGACATGGTGCTGGATGGAGTGCTGAATGCTTAGTATATATAATCCCACAGCAAGCCTGTGAGATGGGAGACATGTTAGCCATCTTTTAACCTATGGGAGAATGGAGGCTCAAAGAGGTGCAGTGATTTCCAAAGTCATACACCTAGGAAGTGCCCGGTATCCTCACTGAGCTGTCTGACCCCAGAGGGGAGTTTATAACCATTATCCCTTCTTGCCTCTCTCGAGAATACATTATGTCATTTCATTCAATCTTATAAACAAGTCTGAGAGGAAGTCAGTAACCCAGCAGAGAAAACTGAGGCTTGGCGATGAGGAGGACTTAGGCAAGGTTGGAAAGGAACAGAGGGCTTTGGAATCACCCCCCGGACATCATGCTACTCTCAGGGCAGCTGCAGAGCACAGGGTCCCGGGCCTGGGTGCCAAGCACAGTTTCCTGGGGAAAACTTCAGACTTCAGATGGAATGCCTATGAAGAGTCCCAAAGGGGCTGTGCCCTAACCTGAATGCCCCTCGACACAACCCCTTGCAATGCTGTGTGGTTTTTTGTTTGTTAGTTTTTAACATCTTTATTGGAGTATCATTGCTTTACAATGGTGTGTTGGTTTCTGCTGTATAACAAAGTGAATCATCTATACATATACGTATATCCCCATATCCCCTCCCTCTTGCGTCTCCCTCCCACCCTCCCTATCCCAGCCCTCTAGGTGATCACAAAGCATGAGCTGATCTCCCTGTGCTATGCGGCTGCTTCCCACTAGCTATCTACTTTACGTTTGGTAAGCAGCCTTTACATTCACCTAATACACCATTTCTTTTACAAGGAAAAAAAATGAACTGATACCCTGACTGCAGGGCATTTTTATGGTTTTTCCTCTCTTAAAATGTACATTTTGAAAACTGGAAACTCCCTAGCATTTTGAAATTAAGCTCAGCATCTGAGCAATGGCAGCACTGACTTGTTAGCATTTTTAATATTGACATCTTGTGGCCGCTTTGGAAAACTGCAAGACCAAATCCGCAGGAGAGAAACCAGTCTCTTTTCCTTCTTTCCTTCTTTCTTTCCTTCTTTCTTTCCTTCTTTCTTTCTTTCTTTCTTTTTTCCTTTCTTTCTTTTTTTCTTTCCATCGAAATATAGTTGATGTACAATATTATGTTAGTTTCAGGTGTACTACATCATGATTTTACATTTGCAAACATTATGGAATGATCACGATGAGTCTAGAAACCATCCGTCCCCATACAAAGTTATTACAATATTCTTGACCATTTTACTTATGTTGTATATTACATCCCTGTGGCTTATTTATTTTATAACTGGAGGTTCGTACCTTTTAATCCCCTTCACCTATTTCACCCACTTCCCCATCCCCCTCCCCTCTGGCAACCACTGATTTGCTCTCTGTATCTGTGAGTCTGTTTTCATTTTGTTTTGTTTGTTTTGTTTTTTACACTCCACATATAAGTGAGATCATATGGTATTTGTCTTTGTCTGGCTTATTTCACTTAGCATAATACTTTCTAGATCCATCCAGACTTCAGCACCTGTATGAAACTTACCCTAGTTAGTTCCATTCTCCAAAGGACTTAACTGATTGTGAGACTAACCAGCCCAGACCTCTCAACAGTCACTGTCACACAGATGTGGAGCTCAGCTAACCCTGCCCATCTTCTCTATGGGCTTAAGTATGCCCCTTCCAGGATCCAGCCTATTTCCTCACCTGTAAAATGACCAGGTGAAGTCAAATCAGGTTTGGTCCCTGTGGGCTCTGACACTCTATGGTTCTGTCACTGCCTTTCTTCAGAGGAAGAAAAAATGGCATCTCATTATCTTCATTTGCACTTGCTTTGAAATGCTTATTAGATGCTTGAATTATTTCTTATATAATTTCCAGTTCAAGCCTTTTGCCTTATTTTTCTTTTTTTTACACTAGCTAACTATTTTACATTCGGTTGTGTATATATGTCGATGCTACTCTCACTTCACCCCAACTACCCTCTCCCACCCCGTGTCCTCAAGTCCATTCTCTGTGTCTACATCTTTATTCCTGCCCTGCAACTAGGTTCATCAGTACCTTTTTTTTTTTTTTTTAGATTCCATATATATGCATTAGCATATGGTATT
>NC_041224.1:39777682-39793213 GCF_002837175.3 Physeter macrocephalus | reverse complement strand
TAATTTCATTCTTTTACATGTAGCTGTCCAGTTTTCCCAGCACCACTTATTGAAGAGGCTGCCTTTTCTCCATTGTATGTTCTTGCCTCCTTTGTCATAAATTAGGTGACCATATGTATGTGGGTTTATCTCTGGGCGTTCTGTCTGGTACCATTGAGCTATATTTCTGTTTTTGTGCCAGTACCATACTGTCTTGATTACCGTAGCTTCGTGGTATAGTTTAAAGTCGGGGAGCCTTATTCCCCCAATCCCGTTTTTCTTTCTCAAGATTGCTTTGACTATTCGGGGTCTCTTGTGTTTCCATACGAATTGTGAAATTTTTTGCTCTAATTCTTTGAAGAAAGCCCCCTTTTATTTCTTTTTCTTTTCTGATTGCCGTGGCTAGGACTTCCAAAACTATGTTGAATAAGAGTGGCAAGAGTGGACATCCTTGTCTTGTTCGTGATCGTAGTGGAAATGCTTTCAGTTTTTCACCATTGAGTATGATGCTTGCTGTGAGTTTGTCATATACAGCCTTGATTATGTTGAAGTAGGTTCCCTCTAGGCCCATTTTCAGGAGAGTTTTTATCATAAATGGGTGTTGAATTTTGTCAAAAGCTTTTTCTGTATCTAGTGAGATGATCATATGGTTTTTATTTCTTAATTTGTTAATGTGGTGTATCACATTGATTGATTTGTGTATATTGGAAGAATCCTTGCATACCTGGGATAAATCTCACGTGATTAAGGTGTATGATCCTTTTAATGTGTTGTTAGATTCTGTTTGCTAGCATTTTGTTCAGGATTTTTGCATCTATGTTCATCAGTGATATTGGTCTATAATTTTCTTTTTTTGTGATATCTTTTTCTGGTTTTGGTATCAGGGTGATGGTGGCTTCATAGAATGAATTTGGGAGTGTTCCTTCCTCTACAATTTTTTGGAAGAGTTTGAGAAGGATCAGTGTTAGCACTTCTTTAAATGTTTGATAGAATTCACCTGTGAAGCCATCTGGTCCTGGACTTTGGTTTGTTGGAAGATTTTTAATTACGGTTTCAATTTCATTACTTTGACTGATGGGTCTGTTTATATTTTCTAATTCTTCCTGGTTCAGTCTTGGAAAATTGTACCTTTCCTAGAATTTGTCCATTTCTTCATGGCTGTCCATTTTATTGGCATATAGTTGTTTGTAGTAGTCTCTTTTAATCCTTTGTATTTCTGAGGTGTCAGTTGTGGTTTCTCCTTTTTCATTTCTAATTTTATTGATTTGTGTCCTTTCCCTTTTTTTCTTGATGAGTCTGGCTAAGGGTTTATATAAATTTTGTTCATCATCTCAAAGAACCAGCTTTTAGTTTTATTGATCTTTGCTATTGTTTTCTTCGTTTCTATTTCATTTATTTCTGCTCTGATCTTTATGATTTCTTTCCTTCTACTGACTTTGGGTTTTCTTTGCTCTTCTTTCTCTAGTTGTTTTACGTGTAGGGTTAGAGTGCTTGTTTGAGATTTTTCTTGTTTCTTGAGGTGAGATTGAATTGCTATAAACTTCTCTCTTAGAATTGCTTTTGCTGCGTCCCATAGGTTTTGGGTCATCGTGTTTTTGTTGTCATTTGTTTCTATGTATTTTTTTATTCCTTCTTTGATTTCTTCAGTGATCTCTTGGTTATTTAGTAGTGCACTGTTTAGCCTCCATGTATTTGTGTTTTTTACAGTTTTTTCTCGTAATTGATTTCCAATCTCACAGCGTTGTGGTCAGACAAGATGCTTGATATGATTTCAATTTTCTTAAATTTTCTGAGGCTTGATTTGTGACCCAAGCTGTGATCCATCCTGGAGAATGTTCCATGTGCACTTGAGAAGAAAGTGTATTCTGCCACTTTTGTGTGGAATGTTCTATAAATATCAATTAAATCTATTTGGTCTATTGTGTCATTTAAAGATTGTGTTTCCTTATTTATTTTCTGTTTGGATGATCTGTCCATTGGTGTAAGTGGGGTGTTAAAGTCCCCTACTATTATTGTGTTACTGTCGATTTCTCCTTTCATGGTTGTTAGCATTAGCCTTATGTATTGAGGTGCCCCTATGCTGGGTGCATAAACATTTATAATTGTTATATCTTCTTCTTGGATTGATCCTTTCATCATTATGTAGAGTCCTTCCTCATCTCTTGTAACAGTCTTTATTTTAAAGTCTATTTTATCTGATACAAGTATTGTTACTCCAGCTTTCTTTTGATTTCCATTTGCATGGAATATCTTTTTCCATCCCTTCACTTTCAGTCTGTATGTGTCCCTAGGTCTGAAGTGGGTCTCTCGTAGACAGCATATATATGGGCCTTGTTTTTGTATCCAGTCGGCCCATCTGTGTCTTTTGGTTGGGGCATTTAATCCATTTACATTCAAGGTGATTATTGATATGTATGTCCCTATTACCATTCTCTTAATTGTTTTGGGTTTGTTTTTGTGGATCTTTTTCTTCTCTTGTGTTTCCTGCCTAGAGAAGCTGCTTTAGCATTTGTTGTAAAGCTGCTTTGGTGGTGCTGAATTCTCTTAGCTTTTGCTTGTCTGAAAAGCTTTGGATTTCTCCATGGAATCTGAGTGAGATCCTTGCTGGGTAGAGTAATCTTGGTTATAGATTTTTCTCTTTCATCACTTTAAGTATATCCTGCCACTCCCTTCTGGCCTGCAGAGTTTCTGCTGAAAAATCAGCTGATAACCTTATGGGGATTCCTTTGTATATTATTTTTTGTTTTTCCCTTGCTGCTTTTAATATTTTTTCTTTGAATTTAATTTTTGTTAGTTTGATTAATATGTGTCTTGGTGTGTTTTTCCTAGGGTTTATCTTGCATGGGACTCTTTGTGCTTCCTGGACTTGGGTGACTATTTCCTTTCCCATGTTAGGGAAGTTTTCAACCATAATCTCTTCAAATATTTTCTCAGACCCTTTCTCTATCTCTTCTTCTTCTGGGACCCCTATAATTCAAATGTTGGTGAGTTTAGTGTTGTCCCAGATGTGTCTGAGATTGCCTTCAATTCTTTTCATTCTTTTTTCTTTATTCTGCTCCTTGTCAGTTATTTTCCTAATCTGTGCCTCCATTCAATTTCTGAGATTCTGGATCATCTTTACTATCATTACCCTGAATTCTTTTTCAGGAAGGTTGCCTATTTCCTCTTCATTTATTTGCTCTTGTAGGTTTTTACCTTGCTCCTTCATCTGTGACATATTTTTTGCCATCTCATTTTCTTTTTTTTTAATCAGTGGGATTGTGTTCCTGTCGTACTTGTTGTTTGGCCTGAGGCTTCCAACACTGGAGTTTGTAGGCTGTTGGGTAATGTTGGGTCTTGGTGCTGAGATGAGGACCTCAGTCTTTATTTTAAAGTCTATTTTATCTGATACAAGTATTGTTACTCCAGCTTTCTTTTGATTTCCATTTGCATGGAATATCTTTTTCCATCCCTTCACTTTCAGTCTGTATGTGTCCCTAGGTCTGAAGTGGGTCTCTCGTAGACAGCATATATATGGGCCTTGTTTTTGTATCCAGTCGGCCCATCTGTGTCTTTTGGTTGGGGCATTTAATCCATTTACATTCAAGGTGATTATTGATATGTATGTCCCTATTACCATTCTCTTAATTGTTTTGGGTTTGTTTTTGTGGATCTTTTTCTTCTCTTGTGTTTCCTGCCTAGAGAAGCTGCTTTAGCATTTGTTGTAAAGCTGCTTTGGTGGTGCTGAATTCTCTTAGCTTTTGCTTGTCTGAAAAGCTTTGGATTTCTCCATGGAATCTGAGTGAGAGCCTTGCTGGGTAGAGTAATCTTGGTTAGTTTTTACCTTGCTCCTTCATCTGTGACATATTTTTTGCCATCTCATTTTCTTTTTTTTTAATCAGTGGGATTGTGTTCCTGTCGTACTTGTTGTTTGGCCTGAGGCTTCCAACACTGGAGTTTGTAGGCTGTTGGGTAATGTTGGGTCTTGGTGCTGAGATGAGGACCTCCAGGAGACCTCAAGCCGATGAATATTCCCTGGTGTCTGAGGTTCTCTGTTAGTCCAGTGGTTTGGACTCGGAGCTCCCACCACACGAGCTTCAGGCTGACCCCCGGTTCATGAACCAAGATCCCGCAAGCCACATGGGGTGGCAAAAAATAAAAAGAGAGAGAGAGAAAACAAAGGAGTAAAAAATAAAATTAGACTAGGAAACTAACAGATATGTTAGAAAGAATATAAAAATAAAAATATAGATGAATCAACAACCGGAAGGTACAACAGTACCACAATAGTAAAAAAGAGGAGGGAAAAGAAAAAAGAGACAAGAAAAAAAGAAAGAGAGAAAAAGAAAAAAAGGGGGGGAAATGCCTTGGCTGTGGAGGGTGGGGCTTAAGCAAGGGTGAGGTTTGGGTGGTGGGCGGGGCCTATGCTTAGGACCCACAGGGCTGGAAAAGGCCCTGGGGGCCATGGGTGGGTGGGGCTTAGACTCAACAGAACAGAAAGGGCCCAGGCGTACCCCCCACCCCTGGTCTCAGAGGGCGAGGGACCTCACCTGGGAGCCCAGCAGGCTTCCTGGGCTCGAGTGGGCGGAGCAAACACCCTCCTCTCCTCTCCTGCTCCTCCTGGAGGGCCCCTCCCGCCTGCCTCTCCTGATCTCCCCGGCCACAGGGGCACAGATCCTGTCTGGCCTCCACTTCTCCTCCCCGCTCAGTCCCCCCACATCCTACCGGTTCACTTGGGGGTTTCTCCCATCTCCTTGGGCGTCAGGGTCCCCACCAGTGGCCAGCAGTTGCCCTAGTTGTGGGGAGATGCTAACTAGGCATCTTCCCACACTGCCATTTTGACTCTGCCCCAGCGCCTTATATTTCTAATGGGATGATTGTGGTTTTCTCTTTCACTTATAAGAGTTCTTTATACATTAACCAATTGTCTTCTTTACAACATGGTCTCCCTTTAGGAATCAAAGCCAGTAATTTAACTGACTCTCCTTATGTTAAATTTCCATAATAACTGAACTTCTACTGAATTATTATCAAATCTATAAATGGTTCTAAGTGGTTATTCTTAAAAATAAAGCAGCTCTTTTCCTTTTTAAAAGCTCCAGATAATGTCAAGAGATGTTGAGCGAATTTACTAATGGAAAAAGCAATGTTTCTACTATTTTTGCCTTTGGTGAAGGGATAATAGAAAAAGATTAATTCATCTGCTAAAACCCATCAGTAAGAATATCGGCTCTGCTCTCCATAGGTTCAAGCCTTAGTGGTCTCATCATCTGTGATTATGGATTCAGAAATGACCTTTGCCTTTAACTTACCTTGTACCGGTCCCTCCTAGATTAACCTTCCTTTCTTGTCCTATCTCTCCCCTGCTCCAAAACCTGCAGTGGCTCCCCACTACATACTGTATTAAATGCAAATTTCCACACTCTGGCCTTTCTTTTTTTTTTTTTTTTTTTTTTTAATTAATTAATTTTTTTTTTTTTTGGTTGCATTGGGTCTTTGCTGCTGTGTTGCTTTTTCTCTAGTTGAGGCGAACTGGGGTTACTCTTCGTTGCAGTGCATGGGCTTCAGTAGTTGTGGCACACAGGCTCAGTAGTTGTGGCTCACAGGCTCTAGAGTGCAGGCTCAGTAGTTGTGGCACACGGGCTTAGTTGCTCCACGGCATGTGGAATCTTCCCAGACCAGGGCTTGAACCCGTGTCCCCTGCATTGGCAGGCAGGTTCTTAACCACTGCGCTACCAGGGAAGCTCCTGACCTTTCTTTTTAAGGTTTTACCTCCTGTCTCTTACTCAAGGCTCCAATCAAAGTGAACTTCCGTCTGCTTTCCTAATACATCCTGCATTTCCCCCAAGTCAATGGCTTTGGCTTATGCCTTTTTTTTCTTTTCTTTAACAGGAATAACCTCTCTTCATCTCTTAAGCATCATCTCCCAGCTGAGGCCCTGAAGGTAAGAACACGTTTATACTTCCCAGGGTCTAGCTCAGTACCTGATATAAAAAAGTCATCAGGTCTGTTGGATTCGATTGAATGCACAAAGGTGTACTGTGTGTGGGAAAGAAAAGGGGTCCAATCTCAGATTGGAACCAAGTGTGCAGATGGAGACAAACTCACTCCTTGACTTGGATGTCCATGTACTAAACTCCAGTACGAAGGTAGAGTGGAAACAGGGAAGCACTTACACACGCAGAGCACCTGATTTCACATAACTGAACATATCCGGTTCTCCCAGCAGCCCTCAAGGGCCGGTACCCTCCCCATTTCACAGCTGATGCACTGATTCTCAGAGAGATAACATCCCTGCAGCTGGGAAGTGGCCAGTCTTGGTCACCAGGCTTGCCGGACTCCTCCGTGCTCCCCTAGCAGGGAGTTATAGGTACTACTCAATCCTAAAGTTTTATTTGCTGCCAATTATCAAGGATTTAGCTGGGGTTTTGGTGGGTCCAACCAGCCTGGCAGAGGACATCACCATGCTGAGGAAGGCACTGTAGCAAGGTTGCAGTTGGACCCACAGGCAAACAGGCTACATCACGTTGTCTCCAGGCAACCACTCAACTTCCCTGCACAACTGCTGGTCCTCCCGAGTCCTGAGTCTCAGGGACGGGCACGCCCCCCAAACCTGCGTGCCACCTCCTCGTCCTCTCTTGGTCTTACATACACCAGGTTTGGAGTCCTGTCTCTCTCTCTCTCTCTCTGACCCCTCTCCAACCCACCCCCTTCTGTGCAAGGCCCCTGACACTGCCTTAGTTCAGAGGCTCATCTGTCCCCGGGGACCCCTTTACCTCCCTGCTGCTTCCGTAATACTCTTTCTAAAGCAAAATCATGTCCCTTTCGTCCTCACACTCTTTCAAAGGCTGACCACCACCTTCCAGATAAAATGCAAATTCAGTAACTTGATACACGCAGCCAAGAGTGGTATTCAAATTATTAAACAACCTGCACAGTTTTTCCTGAATATCACTGGGCACCAAGCTAACAAAACGAACTCCGGCCACAGGGCTGGGGTGGGGTCCTCGAGGCCTCCTGCTGGGCCAGACATTGACTCTGTAGTTGCTGAATTGCAGGGAAGTCCGAGGGTCCCCAGGGAGGTGGCAGGGTTGCCAGGGGCATCTCAGGGACTTGGGTCAGTAGCTATTTTCCAACCAATACAGAGGGATACACTATTTTAACAGCCAGTGCAGACTTACTGGGTGGACCTGTTGAATAGCAGCTCCGCACACAGCCCCCTGTGAACCGGCCCCTCGCCAAGTGCCCCCCCCACTGCTCCAAACGCCCCCCAACTTCGGGCCTCCCTGGCCAGGAATGCTCTCCTCTGTGGTGTCCTTTCTCACTCAAGTGTCATCCGAGGGCAGCCTTCCCTGGTACCCGAGCATCTCCTTGTTCTCCCACAGGGATCATAGAAGGCTCGGGGCATAATCACTGGTGGTTTCTTCTTCCCTCTCCCTTCGCCCCCCGTTGCAGGGTCTTTGCCTTATTTGCTGCTGTCTCCACCATCCTAGTAAGAGAACCAGCACGCAGTGGAGGATGGATAGAAATCTGTGCAACTGAGCAAAAGTGAACCTTGTGTTGGGCAGGGGGCACCTGTAGTCCATGACTGGGGACAGAGCTACGCAGCAACACTGACTCAGTGGCACGTTCTGTATAACAAACGATGACACACAGCACACAGAATGGTCTCCACACTGTGTTATAGTGCACCCTTCCTGGTAAGCTTTGAGCATTAACTACATACACACACACACACACACACACACACACACACACACTTATATTTACAAATTTTATTCATGCCTACTAAACTATATGTGCATTAAAAAAAACTAACATTTTGAACAGTAGGAAACACACATGAATGTATTTTACAGGGTAAAATAATGATATACATAGAAGTTCTAAACTTTTCCTTTCACACCTCAATGGGCCAGCTTGTGTATCCCACACTGGAGACCACTACTAAGGTACTGTGTGCCTCTCACACAGCTACTGACCCAAGTCCCTCAGATGCCCCGGGCAACCCTGGCACCTCTGCGGGGGGCGGGGGGGAACCCTTGGATTTCCCTGCAATTCAGAAACTAGAGAGTAAATGTCTGGCCCAGCAGGGGGCCTTGAGGACCCTACCCCAGCACTGTGGCCGGAGTTTGTTTTGTTAGTTTGGTGCCAAGTGATATTCAGGAAAAACTGTGTAGGTTGTTTAACAATTTGAATACCACTCTTGGCTGTGTGTATCAAGGTGAGCTATGCATAGGTCCACATAGCAACCTTATCCTGGAGGCCCAACCTACACAAAATTCTAGGTTTCCACCAAAGCTCAGGTCAGATGCCAGAAGCAGATTATTAGTAAACCGGGAAGCTACCTAGACACCATATATTCTAACCTCTATTAAAAAAAAATAGAAAGGAAAAACCCTCTACAGCATCCTCTGTCGATGGCAAATAAAGAAGATCTAGAAGACCAAGGGACAGTGGTACTCAAATGGCATATTTCTTTTTTTCCCCCAGGGAATATTTAGCAACGACAAGGGACATTTTTAGTTGTCTCAAGTGGAGGTGTGTTACTGTCACCTAGTAGGTAGAGGCCAGGGATGCTGTCAACCATCTTCTAAGGTACAGGACAGTCCCCCACAACAAAGAATTATCTGGACCCCCCAAAATTGAGAGTGTGCGGTTAGAAAACTTTGGTTTAGAAGAAGGTCTAGAAGATCTGACTTGGTCCTGCCCAATTCTGCTATTTATGAGCTATGTGACATTGAGCAAATCACTTAACTTCTACAAGCCTACCGTCACCTCTGCAAAGGATATGGATTCATTCATTCAGTCCACAGCTATTCCTCAAGAAATGGGGTTATGGCAATGAACAATATCCAGGCTAAGCCCAGAAAATAGTGAGAATAAGGAAATGAGTGTAAAAACCCCTTAATAATTTTGAATGCACTCAGCAGACCCAAGGCAGCAGCTCTGATGTGACCACACAAGGTAATATACAGGTGAGAGTGTTCACTCAGTTCAGTAGCACTAACTTTCTAGTTATTGTCTTTCACCTATTCTACGATATACAGGGATTTCTTTTTCATATTTTATCATCTTTGAATTAAAATGACTGGGCCTTACAGTTGCCATCAGCCAGGTGGAAGTCACACCATAGTTGTCACTAACTATATGCCTGCAAACTTGGTCAGTATTCCTGGGGGACTAAAACTCTTTGGCGATTCAGTCAAGGAACCATTGAAAGATGGCTTAAGGAAGCAATGTGAGTGCCCATGTTGTCTGAAAGCTTTCCGTGGACACCTCATGGCAGGACAAGAATGCACCAGAACTGGTCTAGACGCTTGCAGATTGTTTAAACTTCCAGTTCTGGTTACACCCTTTGGAGATACACAGGCAACCCAAATTCTGCTCAGCTAAGTCAGCGGTTCTCAACCCAGGCGGCACATTTTTTTTTAAAAGTAGCAAGTGTTTTTAAAATGCTGATACCTGGGCTCCAATCCAAATCAATTAAATAAGAATCTCCAGAGGTAGGCCCAAGCATCTGTATTTTTTAGAGCCCCACCCCAGAAATTCTGATTTAATGCCCACTCAGAAAAGCCTTTCCTGACCGCCCCCAAGGAACCGTCGCTTCCTTCTCCTCTCCTGATGCAGTGAACCCCAACTCCGGCAGTACATTAGAGCCAGCCGAAGACCGCTGAAAATGCTCCTTGCCCTGGCTGCACCCCAGACCATTCACTCGGAATTTCTGGGCTAGGGCCAGGCATCAGTCATTGCTAAAGTTCTCCAGCGGAATCCAGTGCACAGCCAAGGGCAGGAACCACCGCCCTAACTCCTACTGCACGTGAAGGGCAAAGGCCTGTCTCCTCGAAGAGGCTCAAGCCACATTGGCTTGAAGCCGCCTCTATTTGAAACGCATTTACATAACCCGTGACTTACTTTCCGCCTCTGGGTATACAGTCGTCACTCGGTATCCCCGGGGATTGGTTCCACTCGGTATCCCCGGGGATTGGTTCCAGGGCCCCCGAGGATACCAAAATCCTAGGATGCTCAAATTCCTTAATGTGGCTTCCGAATCTGCGGGTTCCGTAGCCGCAGATTCAACCAACCGCAGATCATAAACATGATACTACACATTCAGCGGTTGGTTGAAGCCACGGATGCGACACCGCAGATACGGAGGGCCGACGGTATTTAAAAGCAAACCAGCCTTAGCCCTCGCCTTTACTTCCTGGGCTGGGCATCTCTTCATCCCATTACAGCACCTTACACATCATAGGTGCTCCGTACTCGACAAAGAATGAGTAGATGGACAAACACATGGAAGGATATGTATGTTATTTTGTCTGATGATTTGAATGCCACAACTAATGTACTGGTTTCAAAGATAAGGTAGAAATAAGGAGATTCTGCAATATGAAAATCATTACAAAATAATGGAGGTCAAACAGAGGTCTTGAGCCCACCCCCGCAAGCTAGAAGGAGACACAAAAATACAAGGGGGAAAATGTTCAACTCTTAAAGTAAGGCCACAGTCCACAGCTACCCATTTTTGATTGCTTAGTACATCGTACAGAGTCGGGGGAAAGAGAATGATGCCAGAAATTCAGTAAAGTTCCAACAGCTTCATTACACAGACACAGCTTTAAAAAAGTAACGAGTTTTTTACAGTCCTTATAGAAGCTGCTGCTGTAGGATCTAAATAAAGGAAGCTGAGTCTTCAGAATGTGGTCATCAACAAAGGAACATCATCTGTCACCTTCAAAGGCCATTTCTGTGCTATGGCCCAAGGCAAGGTTTTTTGTTTGTTTGTTTTTTCCTGTGTCCTAGACCTCCACCGTTAATTCAATAATCTGAATATAGCCTTTGTTTTAATACAATGTTCAGAGAGTTCTGTGCCTTCCTTAAGAATACCTTGAGGCATGACCGAGATAGATTTCCTGTAAAGCTACGTCGGAGGAGTGCACGCATGCGCGCCAGGTGCATTCCTGGCCCCCGGCTCCGCCACCTGCTCCAGGACTCGGGTGTCCTCCGCCAGCGGTTTAGGCAGGTCCAACATGGTGGACGAGTCCTTCCTGGGATTCCCAGTCACCAACATCCAATGGTTCTTTGGCTTTTCAACTCTGTGTGAATCCAGATATGTGTGTGCAGCGACCTCTGCTTCCTTTCCAAAATAGGTACTGGGGCAAGAAAGAATTAACACTGGTTGGAAATGGAATTACAACCCTCAGTAAAATGTTAAGTTCATCTCAAAGCATGTAATTCAACAGACTGCTATATAAAGCTCTTGGTGGGGGGGCGGGGTCTCTAAAACACTATGTGTTTGCCAACAAGACTCATTCTATTCGGGCAAGGACCAGGTATATAGGATCCCATTATAGCTAAAGTCCTCTGCGGGGAAGGACCTGTATAACAGAAGGGGCTCTAATAGGAGTTTTCGCACCATCAAAGTTCTATGTGGCGATATTTCGTCATCAAAGGACTTTTTCTGTGCGTGGCCATCCTCTTTAAATTGAACTTCTTTGCCTATATTCACAGCCCCTGCCCTCTGGCATGGCATTTTCTTGTACCCTGCTATACAATACCTTAAGAAAAGATGCCGGTGGGCCACCAGCCCCCGATTCGTGTGGCAGTGATTGATAAGAATCTTTGCATTTGCCTTTAAAGATAAAGAGAGTATGTTATTTGAATTATGAATTAAGGCCTCCAGTTTCCTAAAAGCAAAAATTTGGAAATATAATATATATTCATTTATATATATATATATATATATAGAGAGAGAGAGAGAGAGAGAGAGAGAGAATAACCTAGAAGCCAAACCATAAAAGATTAATAAATACATTATTATAGATACACATATGATGAAACATTATACAATCATTTAAAGTCATATTGGAGAAGATCTTTGACAACTTGAAATATGGTCAGTGGTGTTCAGTGGAAAAAATAAGAATATTCCTGATGTCCTTTTTTTTTTTAAATTAAAACTAAATTTAAAAAAAAAATATGCATGGAAAAAGAAATGATAACAGTGGCTTTCTCTAGAAGATGGAACTCCTGGTAATCATCATATTATTTTTTGTACTTTTCAGACTTTCCATAAGTGAACATATATTGTTTATAATCAGAAAATAAAAGACATATTATTTCAAAATCCTGACTCATGTAAGCTAAAAGCAGTGTGAGATGGGGAAAAGCAGCCCCTGACATCCGGGAACTGGCCTGGCACCCAGGGCTCTGCCTTAGTGTTCTCCTGTGGAATATAATCAATGTCACACAGTGCCCAAATCAGACAAGGCCACGCTGTGACCACAGTGGGTCAAGACAAAAAGAAGACCACTTTGTGATCATGTCTGAACACAGCAAAAACATGAGCATTGTCCAAGCCACAAAATACCAAATGTCCTCCTCTCCTAGAGAATAGGAGTGACTGCTGCTTCCTTACTCTTGACAGCTTTGGCCGTGCTCTGGCCTGCCCTCTATAGATAAGATGTACTGAGACAGCCCTGCTTCCTGACAGATTCCAATCCAGGGCAAAGCGCCACTTCCTGAGACCCTCACTAAAATCTCCCAAGCACAGCCCCAATTCTATAACTTGTCCTTTCTTTCTAATTATTTTATTTATTTATTTATTTATTTATTTATTTATTTTTTGTGGTATGCGGGCCTCCCTCTGCCGTGGCCTCTCCCGTTGCGGAGCACAGGCTCCAGACGCGCAGGCCCAGCGGCCATGGCTCACGGGCCCAGCCGCTCCGCGGCATGTGGGATCCTCCCAGACCGGGGCGCGAACCCGGTTCTCCTGCATCGGCAGGCGGACGCGCAACCACTGCGCCACCAGGGAAGCCCTCTAATTATTTTATTTTTAAAACTTTTTATTTTATATTGGAGTATAGTTGATTAACAATGTTGTGTTAGTTTCAGGTGTACAACAAACGTATTCAGTTATACATATACCTGTATCTCTTCTTTTTCAAATTCTTTTCCCATTTAGGTTGTTACATAATGTTGAGCAGAGTTCCCTGTGCTATACAGTAGGTCCTTGTTGGTTATCCATTTAAAAGACAGCAGACTGTGCATGTCAGTCCCAAACTCCCTAACTATCCCTCCCTCCCACCCTTCCCCCTGGTAACCATAAGTTCGTTCTCTAAGTCTGTGAGTCTATTTCTGTTTTGTAAATAAGTTCATTTGTATCATTTCTTTTCAGATTCCGCATATAAGCGATATCGTATTTCTTCCTCTGTCTGACTTACTTCACTCAGCATGACAGTCTCTAGGCCCATCCATGTTGCTGCAAATGGCATTAATTCATTCTTTTCTATGGCTGAGTACTATTCCATTGTATATATGTACCACATCTTCTTTATCTGCTCCTCTGTCAATGGACATTTAGGTTGCTTTCATGTCTTGGCTATTGTAAACAGTGCTGCTATGAACACTGGGGTGCATGTATCCTTTCGGACCGTGTATAACAGCCTCTTACTGAGACGCCCCACGGTTTTCCATGGTGTGCGTTCTCCATCACTGCAACAAGTAATAAAGCCGACTCGTTCAACCCCAGGTGCTCCTGATGGCCTCTGACTGGAGGGTATTGACATGTGGACAGCAGCTGGACAGGTATGAAATGTCCCACTCTGCAGATGTGTCTGTCTCAATGTGGCTCAGAGACCTGCCTCGGGCTGTGGACTGAGTTAGCAACAGAGAAGTGAGCTCCTGGTGCCTGAACTCCCCAACCTCTCTAACCTAATGACAGCAACAATAGAACAACCACCATTAAATTAACAACAATGAATGCTTGGGAGTGCTGTCTGGGCCGGGCACTTTTCTAATAAGCACTGTAAATGTACTAACCGCTTAATCCTCACAAAACCTCGGAAGTCAGGCATCATCATCTATCCCCATTTTACAGACAATGAAGCTGAGATACTGACAGTTTAAATCATGGGAATGAGAGGCAATTCCAAGGAGAGCAAAGCTTGGCAAAGACCAGTGAGAGAGGAAATCTGTCAAGCATGCATCATTGTGGACCACGTGTATATTCTCCGTGCTGGCAGAAAGACCCTTGCAAACCTGGGTCCGCCTGCAGAGCTCGGGAGAGAAGCCTACTGCGTCAGGTGGATTCAGAGTGGCTGGTAACTGGGGGCCCCTTCCTGGACGGCCAACTCTTTAAGTCCTTCCTGGCTGTAAATCCAGTAACTCTCCCAATAACCCCCAACAACTCCTTAGTCTCCGTCTGCTGGATGTCTCACAAGCAAGTAGCATGGCCTCTGGTCCTCAAAACAGCTCTGTGCCCACCAGACCTGCCTTCCCATCCGGAACTGTGCTCCTGTCCGCAGGGCCCAGGCTCCTGAGAAAATGTCCAGCAATGTGCTCACCTGGGCGTCTGCCCCACCCTGTCCTTCACTTCCCCCAGATTACCCAGTCTCTTTAGAAATGAGGACTTAACAGAGGCCTGAAAGAAAGCAGTGTCATCATCCTTAAAATCTCGGGGCAGTGGTTCTCAGCCCGATCTCAGGGGCAGAGCCTGGGCCTCGGTATCTTTATGAAGCTCTGTAGGTGATTCTGTGCGCCGCCAGAGTCGAGAAACACCAAGGCAGGATGCTGCCACAGGGCAAAATGGTGCCTCCCAAACTCGAGTTAGACATGAAAAAGAGGGACTGCCTGGCGGTCCAGTGGTTAAGACTCTGCTCTTCCACTGCAGGTGACACAGGTTCGATCCCTGGTCAGGGAGCTAAGATCCTGCATGCTGCACGGTGCAGCCAAAAAAAATTTTTTTTTAATTTTTTAATAAAAATAAATAAATAAATATTTTTCTTTTAAAAAGAAAGAAAGAAATGAAAAAGAGAGAGAGAGTGAAAGTGTGTGAGGCATATAAGGCATTGGAGCCCTGACAAGCCTCCATTTCACACACAGGAGTAAATCGCACCCACTTCACAGCATCCGCGCACACGTCTGTCTTCCCCAGGCTGCGCTCACCAGGATGGGGAAGCCCTCATATTCCAGGCGTAGCTGGGGGTCAGGGAAGGCCGCCTGCCAGCAGTTCAGGTAGGAGTCCTCATCCGTCAGGTACACCTCCTGGAGCCAAGACCTCTTAGACGACTTCATGAGGGTCCTGTGGTCACTTGATAAATATAACTGAAAACGACAGCAAGCTGATGGCCTACCTCCCAGCTATCCGAGAGGCTGGGGAAGTAGGGAAGAGTCAACTGGCTGGACGGCCAGTGTGTTCAAAAGCAGTTTTCAAAAACCCTGTTCTTACGGATTGTACAAGAACATTCAACTTTCCTCTCCCTCAGAAAGGCCATCTCAGAGGCTGAGACCACCCGCCCTCACATCACCGGCAACTGCTTTCCCTTCCTTGGAATACCAAACCCAGCCTCCCTCTCCATCTCATGCACTCCTCCTCTCTTTTTTTAAATTTTTATTTATTTTATATATTTTTTAACATCTTTATTGGAGTATTATTGCTTTACACTGGTGTGTTAGTTTCTGCTGTATAACAAAGTGAATCAGCTATACGAATACATATATCCCCACATCCCCTCCCTGTTGCGTCTGCCTCCCACCCTCCCTATCCCACCGCTCTAGTTGGTCACAAAG